>NC_081405.1:503928929-504103929 GCF_030272615.1 Cryptomeria japonica | reverse complement strand
TGTTGTTTTCTTCTGAAAAACATATTGCAGGTACTCTAACTCATCATGTTGCTTTGTTGACACTATTTTCCACATCTGCTCTGCTCATTAAAAACACATTCGAGAAGAATACAGGTTTCCTTTTCTATCACGGTAATACACCCGTGGTTCAATTTCAAACCCTATTCCTCCTATTCAATATACACACAAAAATCCATCAGTCAATTTTTTTAGGAGAGGATACATGATAAAAATCAAAGAGGAAGTTGCAAACAAGAAATAAATTCACTTACTTCTATAGAAGTGCAAACACAGTTGCAGTGGGGTATGGAGGGAGGGAGGGAGAGAAGAAGAGAGAGAGGGATGGGGTATGGAGGAAGGGAGAGATAGAATATATTATATGTATATAAACATATTATTATATATACAATGTCATATTATACACATAATATATATTACATATATTATATGTATATACACATAATATATATTACATATATTATATGTATATACACATAATATATATTACATATATTATATGTATATACACATATTATATATAGAATATCATATTATACAATAGCGTGTACGTGCTGTTTATAGTAAAGATAGCGTGTACGAGCTGTTTATAAGGAAACAAGCGTGTACGCGCTGCTTACACTATAAGTACCTCGTACACGCTTTTTAAGCCATAAGTACCCCGTACGCGCTTTTGACTGTTTAGGCTTGGAAATAGGCCTAGATGACAAAACTATGGATTGGAAGTTTGATTTCCCTCCATTTCTCTCATTTTTGACGTGTTTTATTTTATCAACTTGGTTTATCGACTTTGTCATCATCAGGTTTACACTTCATAAAGTGGGTATTTCTAAACTTGCCACCATATTTTCACCCATCTTCTAAGCTTTCTAACCATATAATTTGTTTTCAATTTGAACAACAATAACATATTATTATTGAATTTCTTTTACTAGTGTCTCCATAGTTCTCACAGACATAGGTGCACCATTTTTTGAATAACTTTTGATATACTTATCCAAATTTAAAAAACTTTATATATTATTGTAGTGCACTTGATTCTTTACAATTTAAAAAAAAAAATTGTATTTTTGATTTGTTTAGTGCAACTTATGCTTCACGCACAAACAGGTACCTAATTTTCAGGATGTGCTCGATTGGAAAAATCATTAAAAAAAAAATACTCAACAAAAAAATACACATCTTCTAGTGCTCACTCTTAACTATCTTTTTGCTAAAGGATTTGTCAAAATACTAAATCTAACTATGACTTTTTTGATGCACACATTAGACACTATGTTATGTTTTTAAAAAAAAATCAGGGTCAGTTTTTCGTGCGCGAAAGATTTGACCCCCTTAATCTTATCCAATTTTGAAAATTTTTAGTAGTTTGGAAACTAGATTCAGAGTAATACAATATTTGTTCTTTGATTATCTAAATATCTTCAGTGGATGACTTTCAAATTTTGTCTCCAAGTTCAGGTTCACCTAATTTTAGAAAAAAAGTGTCCACTTATACCCCCCTTTTTTACCACCATCTTTGTGCACTTACCCGCCTATCACATTTTTATTTACTGATCGGGGGTACTAGAGTTCATGTGTTGTTCTTCTCAATTTTTTCCAGCTCCTCCTCCATAGCTTTAACCCAATGATCATCACCAAATGCTTCCTTAGCACTTATAGGCTCAATAATGGAGATCATGCAAGAATTCTCTCTGATTCTTCTTTTGGTTAGCACTCCAACATCCTTATCTCCAATAATCTATTTAGGATTGTGATTGAGTCTCACATACCTCGGAATAACATGATCATTATCTTCAGGTTCATCTTCATTATCATCGTCTTCTTCTGAATCTACCTATTCCGGTTGAACTGGTACATCAATATTCTCTTTACCGGTTTTAGGTTTCATAGGTTCTGGTTCCAAAAATAAAATGCAAGGGTCTTCATTCTTTTTCTCCACACTAGTTTCCCTTGAGACTTCAGGATACTCATCCATTCGAACATCAACACTCTCTATGATTTTCTGTGTCCAGTTGTTAAAACACTTGTAGGCCTTACTCTTGGTGGAATAACCAAGAAATATACCTTCATCACTTTTAGCCTCAAATTTGCTAATATAGTCACCTCTCTTAATAAAACATTTGCTACCAAACATCTTGAAATAACCAACATTAGGTGATCGACCATACCAATATTCATAAGGAGTCTTGTCCTTACCTCTTTTTACCAAAATCATGTTCATTGTACAGATAGCTGTGCTGACAACTTCTCTCCAAAAAAAATTCGCTACACCTCCTTGTATCAACATCATCCTGGCAGCTTCAACAACTGACCGGTTGTTTCTCTCTGCAATACCATTCTGTTGTGGTGTCCTCATTGCAGAAAGTTGTCGTTTGATACCATTCCCTTCACAATATCTAGTGAATTCCTCAAAAGTGAATTCTCTGCCTTGATCTGTCTTCAGACACTTTATCTTCTTTCCACTCTCCTTTTCAGCTAAGGCCCTGAATGCCTTGAACTTATCAAATGTCTTTGTTTTATCTTTCAAGAATGTGACCCACATCATCCTTGAGCAATCATTAGTGAAGATCATGAAATATCTATCACCTTCAATACTTTTAGTCCTTATTGGTCCACATAGGTCTGTATGAACCAAATCTAACAGATGCTCTGTTGAAAAAGACTTGCTCTTGAAGGTTGAGGATGTCATCTTTCCCAACTGACATTCCTTACAAAGAACATTAACCGGTTTGTCCAATTGAGGCAAACCTCTCACTGTCTTTGACTTACTCACTTTAACAATGTTATCAAAATTCAAATGACAAAATCTCATATGCCAAAGCCAACTTTCATCTACTTTAGCAATTAAACAGTTGCTGACTTTAGGATTCAGGTGAAACAAGTTACCTTTAGTCTTCTTGCTAGTTGCAATCAGTTCACCTTTGCTCCCATAGATTTTGCACATGCCATTTTAAAATTCCAATGGATATCCTCTGTCATTGAGTTAGGCAACACTCAACAGATTGTGCTTTAGACCTTCAACCCAGTAGACATCATCTGCACTGCTCTTTCCATTAAGAGAAATAGCTCCCTTACCTTTAACCATGTAGGGTGAGTCATTACCAAATCTTACAACTCTTCCATCAAATTCCTTTAAAAAAAATAATTTTTCTCCAATCATCGGTCATGTGATGTGAACAACCACTATCAATGATCCAATCATCAAAATTATCCATTCATGAAACTAAAGATTTCTGATAAGATGATTCTTCTTTAATAGCTACAAACACAATGTCTTCATTAACATCACCATCAGATTCCTCATCAGTGACACCAGCATCAACTGCAATAAGACAATCTCTCTTTCCTTTTCCCTTGTACTCATTGAACTTGTATCGCTTGTGCTCGTTATCACCATTTGGACAGTTAGCAACTATGTGTCCAATCTTGTTGCATGCAAAACATTTCAAAGGTAATTTACCTCTATATTTGTCGGTACCTCTAGGCAACCACTTGGCCAACAAAGCTTCAAGCTCAACTAAACTGTCTTCATTATCAACTTTTCTGTTGGATCTAGATTCATAACTGTGACTGACATCTCTACTTTTTCTCATAGATGGGTTAGAAACAAAAGCTCTAAATATTGATTCAGATTTCTAAATACTACCATCATAACCATTTAATTCAAAAGCAGTAAGCTTACCAATGATGGAGTCAAGGGTCACCTTGGTTTTGTCAATAGATTTCAACTCCTGAATGGCTGCAATTTGAATAGCATAGACCGGTAGCAGGGTTCTCAACACCTTACTAACTACTGTGGCATCATCCATTTTACCACCAACACTCTTAATCTCACCAACTATCTCTTTTATCCTCTGACCATACTGTTGGATATTCTCACCTTCAACCATCTGCATGTCATCAAACTTCCCTCTTAGACTCTCTTCCTTGGCAATATTCACATGTTCATCATCGCTATAAATCTCTTCAAGTTTCTTCCATACCTCATGTGCAGTCTCCAGACCATGAACATCAACATATTCAACATCATATAAAGAACTTATAATAGCCTCTAGTGCTTGATTGTTTTCTTGTTGCTCTTTCTTCTGATCACCAGTCATAATCCCAGTAGGTGCAACATATTGAGTATTAACATGTTCCCAATATTGATTTCCAAGACTCTTGATATAAATTTTTATTATGTCACTCCATATCCTATAGTTCTCTCTATTAAACTTCGGACCTTCCTTCTTCATCATGATCTACAAGATCTTTACCTCAAGCTGCTAGGCTTAGACCTTAGAGGACCTGAGAAGCTCTGATACCAATTGATGGTATAATGAAAGAACAAGGATCCGGTCAACTACTGAGAGGGGGGCGGGGGTGTGAATCAGTAGATAGAAAAAATGATAAAACTTCACCAATCTCAAAATCAATCTCAACGTAAACTTAGAACTATCAATGCAACATCTCTGTCAAGATAAAAATTGTCAAGCTAAACTAGTTGACTGTTACAACAGATAATAGTAATCAACTTATAACTTACAAACATCCAAATACTTTTATCGATATAAGTAAAACTTCATATTGATGTCGGTTATAATGACTTATCAAAGTGGAATAAATAGTTAAGAAAATCAACCATAATGAAACATAACTACAAAACATTCACCAATTGACACAATATTTTTGACGTGGAAACCCAAATGGGAAAAACCATGGTGAGATGAGACTCACAAGATAACTATCTGAACTCTTCTGAAGTTCGCCTTGTTAGGAGCCAAGTTTGTTAAAGCTTTTACAAAAAGTCTTGTTAAGAACTGATCTTGTTAGAAACCACTCGGTTAAGGGATTGACTATAATGCCTTGTTAGAAGCAATACCATGTGAAGAGTAACCTTTGTAAAGGATTTGGAATCCAAGCTGATGGATCACCTTGTTAGAGGATTTGAATAACACCAAGCTTGTTAGAGCTTACCTAGTTAGGGGATTTAACTGTTGTAGTTGTTAGAAAACAACATGAGTTTGTTGATATATTTGAATAGCACTTCACTTGCTTGTTCAGATCCTTTTCATGCTCCTATCCGCCTTTACTCAAACTGCAGGCACAACATCTGGTTCGACAACCACACACTCAATTCAACTTTGCCAAGACACTCAAACTAAAACAACTCACTGACCTTATAAACAAATCAATTAGGTTGGTAACACAACAAAAACCTAATTCTCATAGAGATTACAAACAAATCGGTTCAACTATGACCATTGGATTACATAACAATAACTACACATCATTCAAGAAAGTCTTGACCGCTCCTTGATCACCACTTCATCGAACTTAGTAACTCATCACATGCTTTGCATTATATGTAGTATACTTTCTCATTCCCAAGACAAAAAATTGTTACCTCAACACGCCAAAATCACTTTGTAACTCTCTTCATACAATATGCATACATGTCATAATCATTACCGCTCATCATCAAATCATAAACCAATATAACCAATTCACCAAACTTAATCGGTTAGGGTTTATCAAAACAACAGGTAGGGTTTACCGGTTCAACTCTCCAATACTTAGCAATACCGATTCACTCCACAAACTAACCTATCGGTTACAGTTTCCTTTCACTAACTCTTCCTACTGGTTACAAAACAATATTACAACAACATCATTATCGATTAATTGATATCAATGATAATATAACAAATGATTAATGCAATCTTCATGCAAATGCCAACATACTCCACATTCACAAGTTATCTTGTAGCTTCCTCTTCCAAATCCTCTACCCGATCTTTCTCTTCCTCTGGAGTTTTGTCCACGAGGTTAGGAATCATCTTCACTCTGATTTTTACTATTGCCATGCTCTTCAAATTTCTGATTTTTCTAGTTCGAATCCTCATCCCAATCTCCATACAATCTTCCCTCTTTCTTTCCATCTCGGCCTCTTCCTCTTTGCTTGTTCTCAAGTTTCTTATTTAATTTTTCTTCAATCTTCAATGCAAATTGGAATGCATCTTCCATTGCAAGGACTCTCACCAAAGTCAATTCCTCTTGTATGCTTGGCCTCAAGCCATTAATATACCTTGCCACCTTCTCCTTAGTTGCTTCCACATGCCCAGTTTTAATGAAAATTTTGTGAAACCCCTCTGTATACTCTTTTATTATGTTGTCTCCTTGTTTCAATCCTTGCATCTTCTTGAGTAGATCTAATTCATAGTCAATAGGCTGTCTCTTCATTTTCTCCACCATTTTGTCTCACTTTGTGATTTTTCTTTTCCTTTTCTCCTCTTTCTAATTGGACTTCTCTCCACCAAATTGAAGCATGTCCTTTTAGCTTGGTTTTAGCAAACCTCACTCTATCAAGATCCTCTATTTCCTCGAACTCAAAATACTCTTCCATATCATTCAACCAATCTACCAATTCTTTTGGATTTAAATTCCCACTAAGTGTAGGAACATCGATCTTGGGTCTTTTTCCTATCGTTGATAATGCAATTATCAATGGGTCATTTGCAACTGTTGCCACTACTTCTCTTTGCTCAGTTGTTTGGCTAGCAGTCTCCGAAATTTCTTCTTCTTCATCATTCACTAGGTCTCTTATTCTTGCAAACCCTCTTCTCATCTCTTCTTGTAAGGTTTCGACTTGTCTTTTGAGGCTCTAAAATCATCATCACAAACAAAATTACCACCTCTTCTTCTACCTCTAACTCCAACTCTACCCCAACCACATGGGACTCCTCTTGCATACATTTTCCCAACACCTACAAACTCGACCCTAGTGCAAGCTGCCTCCCTCCGATGAATTTGCCTGCACATTCAGAATCTTCTTGCTCTGATACCACTGATGCAATGAGAAACCCACTGAAATCTGCAACTTAGAATTCAACACACACCAACGTTATGAAAACCATTGGGAGCCTTTGGTTTAACGTTAAAATTAGTCTAAAATAACTATAATTTTATTCATGCATGTTCAAATGACATTACAATCACAGGCCTATAATGGCCTTCAAACATAATTCATAACTATATGTATTTTCTCTATCTTTGGATCTGCACCCAGTTTTACCCTTCACTAGCTACCCTCCATACTCTTTTTTACAACAACAAAATCTTCTGCTTTGTCACACAACAAAACTTCTTTCTTTAGACAGCTGCTCGCTTGCTCACTTTTTTTATTTATTTTTTATCTGATTTTCTATCCTTCTCCAGCAGCTCCGTATCCTTCCTTCTCTCCCCCTTTTTCTTCCCCTCCCAATCTACCGTTTCCTATGAATTTGAACCCCTCACGTTCTTTTCCGTTACCCCACTCTCCCCTATTTTGGGCCTCTTATGGATATTAATTAGCCTCCACCAATTCACCATTGAATTAGTGCACCCATCTAATGTAACTCCCACCAACTATTTGCGGTAAAGCTTCTATGTCATTTTTGAATTGCTAACCAAGGGATGATAGTATTTAGCAACGACTAGATTTGTAAAGGAAAATGGTAAACACATGGCAATGGTCTATGCTTCCACAATCTGACAAAATTCTTTATTGATTGATGGATTTCCATACCCTGTTTTGGATGCTCCTATTTTGGCATGGGCAGGCAAGATGCTCCTCAATCAATCTCCCTTTTTGTCTCCCTCTTTCTCTACCCCTATCTCTCTTTCTACCTCCGTATATCACTTCCTATCTCTATCTTTCTATCCCTTCCCCTCTCTCATTATTTACCTCTCATCTCTATCTTCCTCTCTATCTCGATCTTCCCCCATCTATCTCTCCCCCTTTTAATCCCTATCTCTTCCTAGCTCTCCCTCTCTCCCTATTGCAAACATAACATGAACCTATTGGTAATGGAGATAATTATCCTCCCAATTTAAAGGTTTTTTCAATCATGTTTGGATCCTTCTAAGTGGATGCAATCTATCACTTCTCCATTAAGACCTTTGTTGAAGAAACAACATCAACTATTAAATGACCTATCACTTGAACTCATGTACTACACAAATGTATGAAAAAGATAAACCAAAATATTTTGTAATTGACCTTCCACACCTCTTTGGCTTACCCTTTGCACACAAGGTGTAATTGCTAGTTCTTTAGCATTAAATATTAATTCATATATGGAGTTGGAGTTGGAGGGAAAAACAGAGAATTTTGTACTTACAATGCCTAACATGACCGGTGAAGCGAGTTTCTCATCTAGCAACAGAGGTGATGTGAATATGTTATCTACAGGAACAGGGACATAAAACCCTGCTCCACAGGCCCGATCCAAGAGAAAAGGAAATTTCCCAGGGACGCAAGGTAATTGTTATATCACCCGCTCTTCTTGGTTGATTGTTTCTTAGTTGTCAGTTAAAACTGATACTTTGATTACAGTATGGGAATGGCGGTAGTGTTTTCTGCAGAATCAGAAGCCGAAATGGTTGCTCTGTCACCGAAGATTCTGATGGCCGCCAACAGATTCGTGTGTGAAATCTGCAACTAGGGCTTTCAGCGGGACCAAAACCTGCAACTCCACAGGCGATGGTCACCAGTAATCAATCAGTAAGGCTCAGTAAACTTAATATCCTATCAGTCACTGTAATTTTTACATACAGTCGTAGAGGCATCAGTAAACTGAAATCCACCTCAGTTAGTCTAACTTAGGGCAGTGAACTGGGCCTGCTGTGCATGTGAGATAACTACAATCACATTGATATTTACCAAAAAAGGAGATAACAATGAAGTGATTCTTGTCAGTTTGTTGTACTTAAGGTTTATTCCATGCCCTGGAATTGTTAGGTTATATTTTCTAGCATAGATGATAAAAGTTATCAGGGTTCCGTCTACGGGGTCCCGTGTGACCTGTAGAATTCTACAATTCATCCCTTGATGCCTAGGCATCTGGTGGATGCACCTAAAAAAAACCCTTACCTTTTGCTTTTACCTATAAAATGAAAAATCTTGTCATTCATTGATCTATGTGGCTTGAGAGAAGGCAGTTCCTTGCCGTGCATATTTTGATTCAAAGTTAATTTCAACCAACTCAATATGACTTGCTTTGGTTTTCTATTGCTGTCAATTTCTTCACAGGTTTCCTTAGTGAGATTGTCTTCGCAAGTATTAAATACTAAGTTGTTTTAAGTGCTAACTATTTGTGGTAAGCAGTAATAATATCTTACAATGCAATGCAATGCAATAGTTTCAAAGGTTTAATAGTAATAGTTATAGCTGTTATCTATGAATAAATATCCTTGAATTTTGCTTTCTGTGTGCATTTGTTGTTATTCTGCATTACATAGACTTTATTATAAAGACTAAAAATTTTAACCAAAAGTTGCAATTGGTTGGCTTTTCTTCTGTAAGATTTCTATGTAAGCCATCTAAATATGTGTTAGATCTACCAGATTTCTCTTCCAAAGATGATAAACAATAACTGCTATCTTTTGTAGGCTTTCTAGTACTATATTTGGCCCAAGTTCTCCTGCAACGATAACCTTTAATTGCTTTCTAGTAGGCTTTCCCATTGCATATAACATAATAAATATAGTAAAATTTGCTCACTTCAAATTTGGTTCCTAGAGCTGTATAGTTGAACTTGAGGTAATCAGTCAAGAAGCTCAGCGCATATAATATCTCAGTTTAAAACTAGATGAAATGTGGGCATGCATTCGCCTTAATAATCAAGTACTTGTATTCAATACAACGACTCTACCATTAAAGACAGCAAATTATTTTGCTTGTAAGGAGCTTGTTTCTAGTAGGAGTTTTTAAGTTGTTGTGATGTTATCTGAATTTTAATCCTCTAAGGAGCTAAGTGTTATATTGCTTGCAAGGAGCTAACAGAATTGGTTTGTAACAGCAAATTGAGAATCGATATCTGCACAACAGGTATAGAAGACCTAAAGCTGCAAAAGCTTATATATATGCTGTAATTTTCAAAGAAGCCAACTTGTTGGACTTGATGCATGGATGATATATCCTAGGACCTGAATTATTCAATTTAAATTTTATGTTTGATATTAGCAAGCTACTGGAATTTGTTTGTATAAAAAGCAGAAATGCTTATATATGGGGCTGACTTTGAAGTATGAGATTTTTTTTGAAAGAAACCGTATTTTGTTTTTGTCATTTTCTGGTATAAAATATATACTGTTTGGAATATGCTACACCATATTGTTTGTATTCTGCAAGCTTTAGCGATGGGAGATTAGTCTAGTGCAAAATGGGAACGCTTGCTTCCCTGTAGATGGTATAGGATCAAAATAGGTGCTTTTGGTATACATGATTGAAATATTGACTTATGTGCTGTGTTGTTTATGCTGTGTTCCTGGCTGCAACTCAGGGTCTGTAGTGAACCCTGTAGGGTTGTATCAAGCGGCCTGGACTTTTTATTTACGAAAACTTTCAAACAGTTCTATGAATAACAGCTAACTTTGACCAAATGCTAATCCTATGCATTTTTTGCATCACCAGATCTCAGCACATTCATGTCCATTATTGTTTAGGGGAACTCCACACTGGATGGCTCCTGTGATATTAAATTTGCTCTCCTTGTAGATATTGTCTCCTTGTTTGTTGGATACTTGGTTTGATATGCCCTTTCAACATAAACAATCGCCATTTTCTCTGCTGGTTCAGGTCAATTAAAATATAAATGGCCATGACTTAGCAGTGGATATTTAGAGCCTAGTTTGTACAGTTGTGGAAATGGCTACTACAGAGCCACCATGCTGGCAGTATGAAGGGGTAAGACAATTGCTACTGTTTACGATTGCTGGCACAAATTTAATGAGAAATAATATTCATGCATTTTAAAACTGCTAGCTTCCTCTTAGGGTGCAAACTGCATATTCAGATTCCATTACCTTTTAGTTATTTCTTCTTAAGTGTAGCTAGTATATGGAAATCCTTAGGCTTATATGGTTCCTGAAGTATATGGTTAAATGTTTGAGACTCTATGGTGGATTTTTGATAAGCTTCTGGGACCCCTTTTCGGTGTAGGCCTGGCTTGGTGAAACCAGGAGCATGTAATCAAGTATAATGTTATTTTAAAATATGAACAGAATTTTAGCTGATATGAATTTCAATGTTTTCTTGTTTCTCTACTTTCCCATGCCTCTGCATGTGTATCACATTAATAATTATAAGTTTATATTATTCCCATGACAGGTAATGACAATGTTTAAAATTGGCAACAGTAAGGAGCTGCGAGCAATTCCTGACCATATCTCAGAGGAAGGCAACAATTTTGTGAGGCATTGCTTGCAGAGGAATCCTGCAAACCGTCCCACAGCCGCACAACTCTTAGAGTATCCATTTGTGAAAAATGCAGCACAATTTGTAAGACCGGATCCTGGCACAAAAGCCATGGAAACAGAGGCATTGTTCTCATCTGCTAGTGGCATTAGAACTTTGGTATGCACCCTTTGTTATAATTATCATTTTTTAGCTGGTTCACATTCTTCTGTCATTTGGAGTTTTGCGACCTACATGTTTTCTGGGTTGTCTAATAGGTTCTGAATTGGGGCATCTAGTTTCCTTTCAATTAACATCTTTTGTTACTTTCTAAGTTTCTGGGTATTCTTAGTTTGCCTGTGATTCTTCATGGTGTTTAGTACAAGCTGTTACTTTATAATAATATAATGAACTTAATGATCATGGTATACATACTTTCTTTGCAATAAAGTTGTACAGTGTGCATAACTGACCTCATAATAGACACATGCAGCATGTTTCTGTGTCAGTTGTACTCCTGCACATGTATCATGATATGTTTTTGAATGTTAGTAATCTAATTTGTGTATGTATGTATATAAATACTGTTCATCATACAAACACCTACTATGTGCATGCATATATTTGGTGGTCTGAAATCCAGCTTCCATTCGCTTGTATATACACCCACTTGCACCTCTGTGCCAAATTATTTTTAGTCACAATAATGAAGCACATTTGTGTTTCCACTTTTCATGTTAACAAAAGATTGTGCGATATTCAGTGAAAATTGAAATGGAGTGGTATAGTAACTTTTAAAGCTCATTGGAGGATTAATAATTTGAATCAGACAACAGTTTTCCGGATGCATTCTGCTTGGCATGTAGAAATAGAAAACGTTGTGTAGATCAGGCCACGTCAAATTTCAAGGGCAATTAAGTAGTTTTTGTAGGTCTATTAGGTTAATTATAGGGCTGAAATGTGATTCTCAAATGCTGTTTAGATTATTCTAAAGTTTGTTAGTTACAAAGACTTAGTAATCACCCCTAATGTGAACTTGGCTAATCCGATTAGGTTTGAAATCTGCATTAAGGGCTTCTAGCGAGACCAAAACCTGCAACTCCAAGTCCACAGGCGATGGCCACCAACAGATTCGTGTGCGAAGACTCTGATGGCATGCAGCTTAATATATGTTAGAGGAAACAAGAATGAAAATATTGAAATGGGGGGGATATGGAAATATAATAGAAAAACTGATTCATTCTCTACCTTGATACAGAATTGGTGATACTGCTTCCCTTCCAGACCCGAAAGCCGAGCCTGGTTCTCATATCTCTACTCTTTTTGTTTGGTTTTGTGTGTAGAGCCAAAACAAATGAGGGTGATCTGTGGCCCACCACTTTCGTCTTCAACCGCTTCAATGGAAAGGACGAGCTCACTCTGCTGGGAGTTGCAGAAATAAGGTACAAGTTGGTGCTCACGCTCACCAATCATGGCTTTCTTAGAGTTTAGATCTCTTTGGGTTTTTCAAATTTTCCATCAAATAACTCCCGTGCTCTGTTTATGCTTCCATATTCGTGCGTAGGTCTACCTTGTAGCTGAGGGCGTTGAAATTTCTACTTCTTAACAGAGATGTAAGGGTTTATGGACGTGGGAATCATTTGGGCGGAACTGTTTCTAGTTTCGACTATTTCGTCAATAATAGAAGTTAAAATGTTCTTTTAGAGGAGTGTCAGAGGTTTTAGATGCACTAGGAACTGTCCGGGTTTGGAACTATCAGAGATCCTAGATCATTAGGAACTATCAGAAGTTCTTAATGAATTAGAAATTAGAAGAAAGTTTTAAAATTTTAATTGTAGGATATATATAATATAATTATATATAAAACAGAAATTTGAATGCAATTGATTATACCTTCTTAATTAGAGATAAACTGTGCAACAATGGTGTTGATGCATTTTTATAGTTCATAATTTTTGTCTGTTTGAATTACAAAAATATAGAATTTTATCAGACCAAATTGTGCTACACATACCATGAAAGTTAACATACAATGACCCGTCAGCCAAATTGATCATTAAGGATCTCCGTTTCAAACTCAGATATTCATCTGCCGGCATTAAACTTATCTCGGAAGCTTTGAACATCAAATGATAGAGGCTCACTGTGTGGGTATAAGTCCGTCATTTCAATTGTGTGCTCCTCGTTCACTTCCCCATTTAATAGAAGAGAGACAAATTCTTCTTCATTTTGTGTTGCATCAGACTTCAACCACGCGTGCGGTCTTGCACCCCCTCTGATCCAAAGCAGCTCCTGAACTACCTCTTTCATTGTTGGCCTCTTCTCCCCCTCCACTCTCAGACAATCTTTCGCTAAACTTGCCAGTTTCTCCATCGATTCCATATTCTCTGCCTCCTCTTTTGTGAGCCGAGAATCCAAAATTTCAGTCAGATTGTTTGTTTTCATTGTATTGAGGAAATAAATGGCTAAGTTGCTCTGGTTCTTTGTTCTTTCAAAGGAAATAGGCTTTAGTCCAGTCAAAAGCTCCACTAACACAACCCCAAAGCTGTAGACATCACTCTTCTCTGTAAGTTGAACAGTATTCAGGGTCCAAATAACCCATTGTGCCTTGGACAAGTGTAGTGATGTGTGTTTGGTCTGTTGGCATCAGACGAGACAACCCAAAGTCTGCAACTTTGGGGGTATACACATCATCCAACAAAATGTTGGAAGATTTCACATCTCTGTGCACAATGGGTATTGATGCAGCAGAGTGTAAATATGACAGTGCTTCTGCAGTTTCTGTAGCAATGCGCAAACGGTTTTCCCAGTGAAAACGCTTCTCAGATTTGTTACCATATAAATGATCAAACAAAGTACCATTAGAAATATATTCATAAACTAACAAGGGGACTGGAGTCTCCAGGCAACAGCCTAGTAACTTCACCACGTTTCTGTGATTTATCTGATTTAGAATAACAATTTCATTGATAAATTCATCGATTTCTTTGGAATCAATTTCTTTGGAATTGGCCTTCTTGATAGCCACAAGAATCCCATCAGAAAGAGTACCTTTGTACACCGTGCCGTAGCCACCTGCTCCCAAGATTAAACTCGGAGAAAAACTTTCAGTTGCTTTCTCAACCTCATCCAAGGAAAAGATCTTCATCCCATTTGCCTGCGATGAAACTAGTTTCTGCAAATGAGTCCCTCCATTTCGAAGAAAGTTGTTCTGCTTGACAATCCTTGCTCTTCTGCGCTTCAAAATCAAGAAAACCGTACTACCGCTGATAAGCACGGCCACTAGAGTCACACATACTCCTACACTCCAAAACACAAAAAAGATTTAACATTTTTAACATTATAGGAAACAGTGCATACAATTTGTTAACGTAGAGCAGTTGCTTCAAAATTATACCTATGATGACAGGTAAACTTTGAAACCTTTGCGTAGAACAACGGGTGCCATTTTTGGTGCCATCCCCGTGGCCTTTGGCGCAGAAGCACTTGTACGAGCCCTTTGTATTTTCACATCTACCTCCTTCTGACGAAGGGTAACAGTTATTCAAACCAGGATCTGAACATTCATCGATATCTGTGGGGCCGAAACAAAATTAGAAAACTAGAGTTAGAAAAAATTAGGTGGCTCCACAAATCATGAAAGCTAATAAATCCACATAATAAACACAGTACCTTTGCAGCCGGTGCCATTAAAGTACCCGTCTCCACGGAAACCAGGCTTACAATTGCATCGATAACCCCATTCTAGTTCATTGCACTCTGCCTCCTGAACACATTGGTATGAATCCTTTGCTTTAGCTGAGGCGCACGTGTCATTTGGAATACTCCAATTGAGGCTTATGTAGGCATAATTTAGGTTAAGAGTATCTGATTTAGAAATCAAATCCCAACTATTTTCATCAAGTATACCCGCATAATTACATTCTGTCTCGTAAGTATCTCCTTCTAATGAGAGATTTGATACGGTGACGAGATAGTCCGTGTAATTTGAAGGCATGGAAGTTTGACAGCAGCCATCCCCGTTGCAATTTGAAAATGTGGGAGAATCAGGACAGACCGATACGCATCCACCCAAAGTAGTGTAATTATCGCCCTCAACCATACCAACCATACCCAACGTTCCACACCCAACTGCAACAAACTTGTTCTGCGTAGAAAGTCGGAATGGCCCTTCGCTAGAGATGGTGATACTTGTGATATTTGGCTGACTTAGCTGGCATTTGGAAGTGGAAGCTACGAATTGGGTTGCGTTAATGAGGAGATGATCTTGAGAGAAATTCAAGATTTGCACTTCCCCGAAAGGAATGGACAGAAAGGGAATAGGCTGTGTACTTCCAAACTTCTGATTGTGTGTGCAGTTGATTTCAAAGCCAGGCAGGCCACAGCTGTTTCCATTTCCTGCAATTGAAAAGGGATAGGGAATGCCCATCTCTCCACACTTGTCAGAGCATCCATCTGCTTTGAACTGCGAAATACGAATAAAGCACGATATAAATACAATCCACTGAACTAGATTTAACCTTGATAAGTTCGACATGAAGATCTGGCCACAGTTATCAGACAAAGCAATCGCTTATTCTTATACAAACGTTGTTTGCAATGGCCATTTTTTATACTGTTGAAAGTTCGAATGCATTCATCGGCCAAGATCGCATAGGAAAAAGTCATAGGACTATCAAAGACTAAGTAATGATAAAAGCACACGCGAACAGGCGAATACATTTTCATCGTCAAGGAATTGTTTTATAAATGGAGACCAAGTCATTGCAATAAACATGGACTTGGTTTTCTAATGGCTATTGGTCTTTGGCCGGCTGCAAATTATGTTTAAATCAGTTTAAATACAATCACAAGCATTGCGTCTAGCAACATACAGACACATAAAATGCCGTATTTCAATGGCCGGCGTAATTTCCATACTATTATGTACTCCCTTCGATTAAAATAGCTAAATTTATTCCAACTGTTAGAAAGACCCAATGCTAAATTACGATGGATCGAAATCCAGGCCCGGTAGAGCCATTTTGAATCTGATCGCGGAAAATTCATGGGGCTTTTGTTCTCACAAGTATGTTAGCTAGGGACCTTGAACCGGAGAATTTAAGCATTTTGCACTGCCTTCTATCACTAGCTTTTTCTTCTTCTTCATCAGAATCTACATGAACACAAGATGCAACAGGTCTAGGCAAGGGAACTTTCTACTATTGGGCCAACTAAATATGTCAACAATCATGTGGGGAGGTAGAAGACCAAGCATGGTCCACCAACATATAGGCAAATGAAATGCCATATTTAATAGGAAAAATTATAAAAGATATTTTAGATTTTTCCAAATGTCGACAAAAAGGACAAAGGGGATTAGGAATTCCAAAATGGATAATACAATATATAATAAAGAGATCCCGGTATAGAAGATGCCTAGGAAAATAATCTAATTTGGGCCCTATAAGTATGAATCAAATTATTTGAAAAACTATTACACAGTTCCATAGTAGTGGACTAGAGATTCCATGTAGCATAAAATTTTGGAACCATAGGTGTGTGAGGAAATAGTCAAAAATATCTCTTAAAGGGCTTGTAATATATAAATGGAGTATCAAAAACCATTTCCAATCCACCTATATAACAACTTCTAACCTTTTGAATCAACTCACTCTAAAATTTTTGTGCAATGATTTAAAGTCTTGATTATTAGGGCTTTATTTGGTTCTAGATTCTAGCCAAGATAGTTAGTTCTCAGTGGCTTTGAAGAAGAGGTTTTAAATAGTGCAAATCCAACACTTGTAAAATCTTAAAGTGTGGAGTTAGGAAATTTTGAAGGGGTAATCTTGGTAAGTGATCATATAAGATCACCAAAGGGATTACTAGTTAATAGAGATTCCAAACTTAAAAAGATTCCCATTCTAGATAAGCAATACTTTGATGGCTTCCCAAGCTTGCTATATACTTCCAGCAATAAAAATTCTTTAATTTGCATAGGTTACTTCATGATGACAATGGAATCAAAATGTGATCCTTGTTAGGATTTTCATCTACGGGGAACACTGAAAGAAATACAATGCACCAGGAGCATTATTTAGGTTTTATTTCCTTCTAGGGCATAGATTGTCCACTTAGCACACAAAACCAAACTCTATCTATAAGTATAAAATAAACTAAGACCACCAAAGTCATGAGAGAGACCATAATTCTAAAGGGAATGAAATCTTTTTCTTTTCTTTGAGGCCATAAGAAAGTCTTTTAAGTGCTTTTTCCAACTTCTAGGAGGCGGCTCTATAGGGGACCTAAAAAGATGAATAATACATGAGTATATGAGCACTTTATAGTAGATCTAGACTTATCTAATGAAAAAACGTTGTTTGGTAATCCAAGTGTGTTTTTCTTAATGCAAGTGAGGAAATCTTGTCAAAGAGTAGTAGAAGAGGAATAAAAAGCAAATGGAATACTAAGAAACTTGAATAGTTCCCCATGGTCAATCCATTTCCATCCATTATAATCAAGGGGGTTTGGGCAAGGAGGATTGGTGATAGCATTGTGTCTTGTTCCATTCAATACTAGAGCTAGAACTACAAATCATGACTCACATTATCTCTCTTCTAAAAGAGTGAGAAATTAGTCATCAACTAATGACCATTAGCAAGCTAGAGAGGGAGGTTGGGAAGAGAGATAGCTTTACTTCTTTATTTAGTAATCACATTTGCGATCAACTAACCAAAACCTTTTGACTTACAAGCACATATAAAGCTAGAGCCAAAGGGTATCCTTGGTCAATAAAATGGAAGAGTCAAAAGGAAGAAGACTAAAGGGAATTAATAGTGAGATAGGTCTAAGCATCCACATAGGGAATTTGGATAGAATAGTTGAAATTTGGGCCAAAGCCAAGAGCTTGAAGCATAGCTAAAATAGATGGGAATTTATTTCCATTGTATACTTTGGCAAAGTCATTTATTTATTTATCAAAATAACCTATCATTGTGAGGACTTGGCCCATTCCATGCCTTCAAAATATGACATTTTTCACTTGACATATCTACTCTTGATGAAACTAATTTTCTCTAGATGAGTAATAAGTGGGGAAGGAAATATTGGATGCAAGTGCAAGGGCTTGGGCTATGATTTTGTAGGAAGTATTCAACAATGTGCTTGATCACCAATTACAAATTTCTTGTTGATATTTTCATCCCTACGTATGAATTTAATATTAATGTTTATTATTTTTTCTAACGAACGTCTTGAAAAGGATTCTAAGTAACCTTGGAAGAGGTCAAGTCTAATAGTATTCAATAAGGATTTATACATTTATATAGAAACTATTATAGCTAGGAGCTTTGTTATCAATAGAAGATGTGTCAAAGTGAGTCATTATTCATGATAGGCTTTATATTAAGTAGAGATCCTATAAGAGACCACACACATTATTGAAGAGTTTAAGTAGACTTGGGTGAAAGAAAATACACTTGGAAAACCTATTAACAGTGGCAAATAAAAGCTTGGAGAATGCTATAAGTTTGGAGAGGACTTGTTGACCTTCTTGAAAATGTTTTGAGTTTTTGAGAAATCTGGCAAGCTTAAAGGGATTATGAAAGGAAATATTTGGACACTATATCTCCACTTTTGTACCAATACACGTAAGATTTTCCTTTTCAGCTCCTTGAGTTGTTTTATTATCTATAATTTGATTTTGTTAGTTGAGTTGAGCAACTTATATCTAAAAAGATGGGACCTTTAGTTTGGTGGTGACATGATGAAGCTTTGAGGTGCTGATCTCATATGAATGTTGGTGGAACACCACTAGTTAGTAGCCATTCATTAGGATAACATCTAGTAGGGGGTCCATTGACCAATCTTTGATAACACCTAGCAAATTTAGTTCACATGTTGGTGTTAGTGAGTTATATTATCTAACTTTGTTTCCCTCCTGGGTTATTTTCACATCTAGTTAGGTTTACTTAGGGAATTCACTTTTTTATGCCTCAAGTAATAAGATTTTAAGACACATGTCATAATCCTATATTGCCATGTGTCTCATCCTTGCTTATATATACAAGGAGTTAACATTGTAATCATGAATCACATTACATATATGTGCATCATTTGATATAATACAATTATTCTCTAATTTTGGATCTCTCTTGTGCTTTCATTGAAACCTCTTTGATCTTGGGTGGGTGTCTCCATGTATACAAACCTTACTTGGTATAGAGCATTCTATACCAACTTGTACATGGTATGAAAGCTTGTGGGATTGCTTCATGTTAGTAGTTTGAGAGAAATAAGCTACAAGTATTGGTTTCTCTTGAAAAGTTGAGTATGATATTCTCTTTTATTAAGTGAAGATTTGGGGATTTAGAAGAACTTGATAGAGATACCAAAATTTGGGGGTTTCTCTTTATGCATTTATATTCTAGGTTCATTTAGGAGATTCATGGAGCAAATCCAAGCTCACCATTGCATCTAGAGTGTTTGAAAATATCACTTTTTTTCGTTTTTTTTGTATCTCAATTAGACAAAGGAGGAAAATTTTGTAAGGGTTTACATTTGAGAGGTGGTTGCAAGGCTTAGAAGGTTGTCATCATTTTGGAGCATATTGGGAAAAGATGAGCCACAATATTGTATCTAGAATAACCCAAAATCTATAGATTCATTATCAAGTCATCAAATTTGGACACTTCTATAGTGTGCCATTAGAAATTTTTCCCTCATTTTATATACAAAAAAATTCAAAAGAATATTCTTTGCAAGATTCATTGTAGAATCCATTCATAGGTATAAACTAACTTAATTGTATTTTTCTAGTTAAATTCATTACTTATTTCAATTTTTTTTAGTATGCATAGTAATTCACTTAATACTACATAGTCATAGGGTGCAATTTTACCTAGGGTCTTACACATTTTTATGGTCCCCTCATGGTTGGAGACCTTATTTCTACACATACACTTTGAATGTCTTGTTCTCAACCATATGAACTCCATTTTTTGAGTAATTTTTATTTAGTTTTTAGTTTTCTTTTGATGGTGTCGATGGCTTTATATTTTGATACATTAGTTTTTTAGAAAAAAAACATTTATCATAGGTGTTCTTGAGCAATTCTCATTTAGGAACTTTTGATGCTCCATTTAAGCTCACATGAGCTCCTTCTAAGGACCATTTTAAAAAAAAGTGTTGACTTTTTATGTACTTCATAGTGATGCTATTGGTTTACACTCATTGTGATAAAAACACTACACTTTCAACATTATATAATTATTTTGGCAATTGTAAAGCATTGAGATCAAGACCACTTTAAATTTTTTACAAGTGGAAATTTGTAATTGCCTTAAGTATAAAGTAGAAAATCATATTTCCTTGAGTTTTATATATTGAGGATCTACATTTCTTATTTATTGGATTGGTCTATTGGGGAGAACCTTCATAGTATATCAAATCACCATTGTGTTATTGATTAAGATGGAACTATAAGGTTCAATGAGATTGTATGATAAAGACTTTTAGATGGCCTCACCTCTTCCCTTGTCTCCATAAAATTGTTTCCCCAACATCAACTAGTTGGTTGAACTATTTGTAGTACCTAAAAAATGATCATGCTGTAGAATTCATTGGTTTTCATATTGACATCAACAAACTAGTTTCCAGATTTGACATTAAGACCCCTCATTTTAATGCTTGTTGAAATAAAATTTATGAAACATGTGAAGATCCAAACGATCCTTTATTTTCAAATAATATTATTTTGAGCTATCTTATTCCCATTGATGATTGTGATAATATTCCACATGATAATGATACAATAGAGTTGTTAAACTAGTGGGAACATCATTGGGCCATCAATACTTCTTATGCTCCTCTTCTAAAGTTTCAATTTGATTTTGTAGATTCTGTACTCCTACTTTGGACACAAAATCTTCACCTCCTACATTTCCAAGTCAATATTTAGAGGTTTAGGAATCTTTACATCCAACACTTGTAGATTCTACATTTGTACACATAGGCATCTAGCCTTGACACTTTTTAGGAGATAATGTATTTTCATTTGAATATTGGCACCCTTTCATCAACAAAGGTTCTAGAGACATTATAATAATCTATCTCCTCCATTTCCTAGTTTTAGAGTTTAATGTTGCTTTAGATGGGGCTATTAGTGCTTTAGCATAACAAGAGTATATACATAATCTTCTAGATAACTACTTGAGAAGAGTACTTTAAAGATATTTTAGATTTGTTTTGTGATCCTCTTATAAATTTAGCGAACAACATTGAGAACATCCATATCTTGTTTGATGTTTTTGATAATTAAAGCAACGAAACAAGGGTGTTGACCTTGTATACAAACAACTCGTAGGTAGCTTTAAAAAATAACATGACATTAAAAACATGTCACAAGACCACTGTAAGGAAAACAAAGGCCAAATAGACCTTTAACGTCACACTAGCAGAACAACTAGGAACCCAACTCAAGAGTGGAAATAAATTTCACCCACAACTCGAGGAAGAGTTAGGGTGGCGGAGGGGGGCTAGGAAGAATTACCCTTTCGCCTTTGACAAACAATTGTCTAGGCAATACCATTGTTAGGAACATCATTAGCACCTGGAGTAGACTGTTGACCAAAGGGTCTTGTTTAATTTTACCATATAGATTTCCATCATCTTTTTTAGATGCCACGAGAGAAAATTTATACCCTCTTACTCTTTATCCTCTTATTCATTTGTTATAATTTAGAATTGGATTGGACATTATTGAGTAGCATTTAGAGGGTTTGTAATCATCTTTGGATTATGTTTTGTACATACATTTTTTTACAAGGTACTAGATTGTTAGTTTCTTTAGTAATGCTTAAGACTCTTGATTTGATTGTGACACTTTTTAGCATTGACATGACCTTGCTTGAGTAGCTTCTAGAAACATCATACATATTAATATTTATTCCCTCATATTCCTTTAAGGAATTTGAATATCTTTTGTATATATATTTGGTCTTGTTTTATCCCAAGAGGTAGAACATTGTTTAATAATCAAGGATTATCTTTAACATCCAACATCTACCATCTACCATTGACTCAAAAGGTTACTTGAGGTGATATGTGTGGTCTCTCTTCTTCTCTCTATTTTTTGAGAGAGATTTTCCTTACAAGGGGTTTTATCCTTCTCACTTTTTAAAACGAGGTTCACCTAGACCTTCTCTTTCATCCTCTCTAGGGAATGTTTTGTCCAAAAGGTTTTCTCATAATTTGAGGGGAATCATATTTGTGCATAGATACCTCAACAAGCCCTATATATGAGACACAAATCATTACATCTTTGAATGTTTTATCATTCTCCCTAAGTTATAGGAATGTGAGCAGGACATGACAATGCTAAGAGTTGTTTGGTCCTATTGATTAGTTTTGAAAACTACAAAGAGTTGTCAAGGTCCTAATTACATATTAAGGAGTCATGGTAGGCAACTTCCAAGCAATTGTCAAAAAACTTATTAATAGTTTAATAATTATAACAACACATAAAGAACATTTGATATAAAATTGTTTATGGTAAAAATGGAAACAACAATATTGAAAGAGTAAATAGATTCAACCACAAAACCCTAGCCTAACAACAACAAAGATCCACCATAACATATGAAGATTACCTAAGACAATGCAAATCAAATGAAATCACAAAAATTATACCATCACATGTCCAATAGGGTTTGGATCTCCATTCTTCCTATCTCCATTGATCTTGCTTGATATATTTGCTCTCAGATTTTATGTGTGCACAAGAGCTCAACAAAGAATGAAAATGTGGTTGCAAGCAGGTTTGATCGCATATGAAAGTTCGAAAGCGTAGTTAGGGGTTGATAATGAAGGAAACATCTCCTTATATAGAAGACATTATAAGAAATGGAGGGATAAGATTGAGAAGTGTAAAAGATAAATGGTCGGCTATGATTAAAAGGTAGGTAAAAGAAATAAGAATTAAGAGATGAATGACATGTGTCATGGGTAGAAAAGGCTAATGAATTAATTAAATAAATAAAGATTCATTTAATTAATAGAGGAAGTGAGATCAATTAAATAAATAAAAATATTTATTTAATTTAGAAAAAAGATAATTTAAATAAATAAAAGTATTTATTTAAATGAGGAAAGATGCTAGAAGAGGATAAATGAATTAATTAAATAAATAAAAATTTATTCAATTAATAGAATAATTAGGCTTAAAATAATTAAATAAATAAAGATATTTATTTAATTAGATAAGGCAATTTTAGGTGTCTACATTTTGCCCCTCTTTGAGACAATGCAGCTTGTCGCGTTGTTTCATAGAAGATAAGATGAATTGATACAAAGTTGCTCCAAGATGGGAATGATATGCCCCCTCGAGAGATTGGATGAAAATGTTTGGAAAGATCGCAAAAAATCTCTCGATAAGAAAGAAAGGGTAGAATGGATTGACCAAATAGGATAGAGTGATAGAGTCACGGGATAAAGAAGACTGACTCGGGACACTAGGGCTAGGGTAGTCTATAAGATAGACTACGAGGGAAAACATCCTCATTGTCATCCACACATCCAAGAGATTAGAGTGCAGAGAGAGCAGAAAGCAGTCAACAACGATGACATTGGTGCATAGATTCGATCGCGTTTGCCGATATCAGAGGCCAACAGATGTAGGAGAGTCGGGAAGTGCTGCAAAACCTCCTTGTACTTTGTTGCATTAATTATTGTTATAAATTCATGTCAGGTAGAGTAATAAATGCGCTTTAGGTAGATTGCAAAAAATGTCAAGCGAGGGGAAAAATGCTAAGGTGCGTTTGAGTTGGTGCCAGGTGCATCTGGGTAGGATAGGCACCTCTACGTTAGATGCGAGCGTGTTTGTGAAGGACATACGCATCTGGGTAGAGCAGAGGCACGTCTGTGTGATTCAGGTGCGTCTGTGCAGAGCAGACGCAAATGTGTAGTATGCAAGCGTGTTTGTGTCAAAAAGGTGCGGTTATGTCTTCAAGGTCGAATCGACAGTTCTGTGATAACATACATTGTCAATTGGATAAGCTGCTGAGAGGATACACTCAAGTAGGTCCTCTAGGGAAGACTAGCTTAACCGATAGGGCTAGGATTGACAATTCTGTGATAGAACATACGCTCATCAGGAAACTACTCAAGAGGATACACTCAAACAGAGGCCCTAGGATAGGATAGATTGAGACACTTTGTGATGAACATGGAGTACCAGGAGAAATTGACAATTCTGTGATAGAACATATGTTGCCAATAAGATCAGGCTGAAATTGACAATTCTGTGATAAAACATACTTTGTCAATTGGATAAGCTACTCAAGAGGATACACTCAAGTAGGTGCCCTAAAAGATAGGATCAAAGCAACACTTTGTGATGAACAAGGAATGCTACTAGGATAAAAAAATAGTACTTTGTGATGAACAGTGAGTACTAAAAAAGAGCAACACTTTGTGATGAACAGGGAATGCTACTAGGATAAAAAAGCAGTACTTTGTGATGAACAAGGAGTACTAAAAAAGAGCAGCACTTCGTGATGAATAATGAATGCTACTAGGATTAAAAAAAAGTACTTTGTGATGAACAAGGAGTACCACTAGGATATAGTTCCATATGATAGATATAAGCACTAGGACAAAAAGCAACACTTTGTGATGAACAGGGAGTACCACTAGGATTGACACAGTTGATTTGCTTGACTGCAAGAGTACCTACCGATGTTGGAGTCACGGGAGAGATTCCCTTCGACTCAGAGTTTATGACTAGAGCTGACACTCGAGGATAGAGTAGCAGTTCAAGCTATGGGCTTGTGATATATTCTGTATGATATGATGACGTCACAACCACAGATTGGGAGACTGGAGTACTGGCGCAGGGTTATCGATGAGATAGACAGTGTGGTATGGAGGCCTTACTTAGATTGTGAGGAGTGGGAGGATGATGCAGTGGAGCTGCCGTATGTATTCCGGAGTAGGTATCTGATTGGTCGGACACCGTATGTTATTGCGAGGTAGTTGGTAGATAGGGTGGGCAGGCAATTCGACAGGAAACAATGGATGCCACGGGGGTCGAGGATGTATGCACGGACAATGAGGGATCAGGTGCAGTTGGGGCCATTGCTTTCTTATGATCAGGTTGTGACACAAATGGTAGAGATGGTTCCCCTACCTTGGGATATATGGGCAGATATACAGGATGTAGGCATGGATGCAGAGTACATTGCATATGGGGGACAACATCCATTTCCACGGCTGACGGATCTAGGGGAACCGATAGATGGAGACGGTGGAGGTGACAAAGATGATAGTGAAGATGGTGGAGGTAGAGGCCGACAGAGGAGGTTGGGCACAGTGGTAGAGAGGAGAGTGGATCTGAGGAGAGAGGGCAGAGAGGAGAGACAGGCTCAGTAGGCTCGCATAGTGAGGGGCAGAGGTGGATTGCCGCTACAGGTTCCAGCAGCACAGGTTCCTAGACAGGTAGAGGCTCCTAGACAAGTACAGGGACAGGGACACAAGCAACCACAGGAGCAGCCACAGGGACAGGGTGAGGGGGGAGAGGAGGATGAGCTCCTATCCTTAAGGGAGATCTGCTATGGACAGGCAGATGAGATCCAGGATCTGGAGAGGGAGACAGTTGAGGGACACTGAGCGGGAGAGGGATCAGGCTATTCAGCGCTATACGGAGGCTGAGACAACACTGAGGGCAGGGAAGTAGGCAACATAGGACACAGGGGCCATATACGCCTATGTTCTGCGAGTAGGGGAGGAGATAGCCTATTGGAGAGACTTGTACTATGGAGTGGTACCACCAGATCAACGGGCTAAGAGCTTCCGGAGACCATCGCGGACTACGATGACCACTGGAGGGAGAGACAATAGATAGGTGTCTAGCTGTGGGGTTATGGGTCCTCCACCACCACCAGATAGAGGGGGCAGGAGAGATGATCCTAGGGCGGTCCTTCCAGAGCTCAAACTCCGTTGAGGCCAGCCGGTTTCGAGGGAGTTCATCATAGCCTTAGAGGGCTCCCTATGTATCAGTTTTGTACCATTTTGTATGATGATGTAGACACCTTCGGGTGATTGTAGCCATATGATTTTGACATCATTGTATCATGACACTTATGATTTTGATATATATATGAGATGATTCCTCTTTGCGGCAGCTATATGCATGTGTACCTATGTGATGCTTCTATATGTTTTATGTTGCTTATGATATGGATGCAAATATGTACATGATGAAATGCAATATTTTTGTTCTTTTATGTTTTGTATGTTTATGCATATATGCAAATGTGAATGTATGAAATGCAAATGGATATGATAATGCAAATAACTAGTTACATGATGAAAATGTAAAATGTGCTAATATGTGTTGTGTGCAGGATGTGATGCAATTGTGATATCTATATGTATGTAGGAAATGCTAACATGTGATAATGCAGGCACAATTACATGAAATGCAAACATTTTTGGTGTGTCATTATACTCAGTCATGTGATAGTAGGTTACACAGACTCAGGAAGGACGATGGAGGTCAATCAAGAAAGGGGGATGAAAGATAGAAGACATGGAAGTGAAAGAACTTCTTGTGTTATTATTAGCATTGAGCTTTATTATGGAAAATAGGTTATGACAATCGAGGTATATGTTCGACCTAGAAAGTCATTGTACCTGTTTGCATGAAGATCAGATAGTTGCAAACAAGGAATGCCCCAGTTCACACTAGACTCACAGTGTCCTCATATCCTTGGACAAGTCATAGCATTACTAAGAGACAATCCACAGACATCAAAAGAAAATAAGTGACGATACCCCATCCTCGTCTTTCTAGTCAAAGACATCCTAGAGATAAAATCTCTAGTCAGAGACATCTCAGAAAAGATAAAAGACATGTCACCAGAAAGATAAAATCAAAAGAAAACCAAGACTCGACACCAACATCCACTGTAGTCCTCAATTTTAGTGTCTCTTGTCACTTGTATAAGTCTATTTGATTGTGGTCACAATGTTTACTTTCACAAAATGATAGATAGCATTGAACCATAATGTTGTCTGAGTCTTTTGAAAGATTTGATTCGTTGAAGCTCATTGTTGCTGCTGTGTCTCATCTGAAACTGACCGAATCCATGAAACTGATACTTTATTGCGGAGAAGACGAAACTTTATTGTGTAATGACGATGCAAATGTTGCTTTATCGTGGATTGTGTGTGGATAGACTGAAGAAAACTAGAAGAAATTGTACTCCTCATAACGTGTGATGCTCTCAGTTCCACATCCATCACTAGACGTAGGATTTGCCTTAGCGACAGATAGGAGCTGATTTATTATGGATGGAAAGGGGTGAAAAGGAGGGATTATTATGAATTGCTAACCAATCTTGGGTAGATCAATAACAAGCCATGATGAGAATGGGTAAATTTATTATGGATGGATAGGCTGTGATTTTGTGCAAAGTGAAAGGATGAGATTGAATCCTGAAGGAGGGAGTAGCAATGTCTCTACACATGGTGTTGGTGACCGGGTTTTCACCATGGTACTTGCCCAAGGCACCACCAAAATGGTTTTCACCGTTGGACGAATTATATCTTTTTTACTTTTTTGATCTTTGATTTTTTTTTGGTGTCACCAAGCGCTTGTTTGCCAGGTTTTCACCAAGTAACGATTTTTTGTGTTTCTGATTTTTATTTTATTTTTTGATTTTTTTTGTATTTTTGTATTTTTTTTATTTTTTGTATTTTTGAATTAAGATATTCTGAAGAGCTATGTGTAAAACCTGCGAAGGTGCATGTTGTTGATAGGATCCTCCAAAGATTCGCCATCTGGAGTTGAAAGATGATATGCATCGGATCCATAGGTTGCTGTAATGATGTAAGGACCAAGCCAATTTGGTTTGAATTTTCTCTTCTTCTCTCTGTCTTACTGATTCTTAGGATTTTCTTTTAGAACTAAGTCACCTACCTCAAATGTGTGAGGCTTTATCTTATGATTGTAGCTGCATTGTTCCTTAAATGAATGATGTGTAGCTCGAGTGACTGCCTTCCTTGATAAAGGAATTGAGGTAGAATTACTAGCGTGTGGACTACACAGGTCTGTATGCGTGTCACCTAAAGAAGTTTGGGCATCCCCGATAACAAAGCCCCTTGAGGAAGCTCCATTAAAGGTCCATGATGTATCGCCAGAAGGGAAAGGATGTGCAGAACAAGTGGATGAGTGATGAAGGCTTATGATTGCGGACAGAAGTGAAAGTAGGATAGCATGATGGAGACTTAGGATCAACAAGTATACTTTTTGGCTTGAAATTTTATAACTTTTGCCCCTAGTTATTTTGATATTAGGGGAGATCATCTCTTGCTCTTTTTTCTTCATAGGATTTTTATCCCGGACTTTGATTTTTGCAGAGTCCAATAGCTTTTGATTTTGATTTGGACTAAAGGCTTTTTCTTTATTTTTGACTTTTAGATTTTTCTTTTCAAAGCTTGATTTTTTATCCCTAGTAAGGGATTTTCTAATTCTTGTTGATCCAAGTTTGGGAGAGGAGTGAAAATGGAATGAGTGGATGAAATGGTAAGGCTATGTGAGTTCTCAAGTGGGCTAGCGATACACTCAATAGATTCTTTGTCAGAACCACTCAAATTAGGACTATTGATATCAAGAGCCGCTTGCACCACTAGAGGAGATTTGCATTCAAACTTAGTAGCCCCAACACTAGGTGGTTCACACCCAATTCCTTGGCATTGCAAATTGTTTGTAGGTTGTTCATGTCGACAAAATGTCTTAGGAGATAGTGGGAGTTGATCAACATGAAAAATATACTAACCACATCCCATGTCTTTATTCTTGAATTTTTCTTTGAGCTCTGCTTGCTTTGATGTAGATGCTTTCAAGGATTCTGGATCAACATATGCTGATGAAGGAACAACCTCTCGATTGACTGGGATTGTTATTTTTGATCTAGGTCGCAGATTGTTGCAATATATGAATGGGTTTGGATCCGCTTTGACGGTCACTTCAACTCCATTGTGTGGAAACTTGATACATCAATGATATGTTGAAGAACAACTCTCATTTCATGAATCCATGGATGTCCCAAGAGTATAATGTATGTGAGATCGAGGTTTAGGACTTGACAAACCACATCCTTCGAAACTGGCCCAACTTTGAGAGGTAAGGTGATTGTGCCCTTGGATGAGCGCTCTTCGTCATCATATGCCTTGATGGTAATTTTGTTTGTAGCATTCACAACTTTATCAGAATATCCAAATTGTTTAAGAGTGTCCAAAGTACATATATTGAGACCAACTCCTCCATCTATTAGGACTCGTTTTATTCGATGTTTGTGTAGCAAGGCTTCAATGTGTAAAGGTGCATTATGTGGTTGGCTCACGGAGGCGTCGTCAACTTCTGTGAATGTAAGGGAGTGTGGAACGGAAAGGTATCCCACCATGGCTTGAAACTGGTCCACGTTCAGATCAGTGGGGACATAAGTGTCTCTCAAATTTTTGTCAAGAATGGCCTTATGTGTAAAGGATATGCGTAAGAGCTCAAGGATTGAGATAGGTGCGAGTGTCTTCCCTAACTGTTCTACAAGGTCATACTCAGGTTTGGTTGACGAGGAAGCGGTGTTTTTAGCTGGAGCACCTTGCAAAGTGAATTTACCTCGACTAGTTGTAACATTACATTCAGAGGTAGGTTTGGAAGAAGATCCAATGCCTTTTAGGACAACCTTGGGTCTTTGGGTAGAATTATCAGGTGTTTTGTCCTTGATGATAATGGTAGATACATAATTGTCCATTGAAATGTGATTGACAGTTGAATCATAGTTATAGGATGCTCTGGTATAGTTGGTCTTCTCATCTGTGGCTTTAGCTTTTCCCTTGTCATGTTTTGGGAATGGTTCTTTAAACATTTCATGTTCTTGATTGGATGAGTGCCCCTCGATCTCAATGTCGCTTCTATCAATGAGATCTTGTATGATGTTCTTCAGTCGATGACAATTTCCTGTTTTATGACCCTTGCTTTTGTGATATTCACAGTATTCATCGTCATTCCACCAATTTGGTTTGACCTTTGGCTCATATGGAGGCAAATATGGAATTCTTATTATTTTGTTTGCCACTAGCTTCTTAAAAGCTGACTCAAGTGGTTCTCCTAATGGGGTGTACTTCCTTCGTGATTTGGAAGTTGTTTGAGTATTCACTTGATTGTTTGTAGAGCTTGATCCGGAAAAAACGATTTTGGGTTGTACTGTATTGGCATCAACAACACCATCATTGACCGTGTTCTTGTTTTTATTCCAAAATCTTGGCTTGTCTTTTCCTTTAAAGTCCTCTTTGTTTTCTTTGAATATTTTGACGATGCCTTGCTCAATTAGGACCTTCTCTGTTGCTAAGCCCTTTTCAATGACGTCTTTGAAGGTGGACAAACAAGCTTTTCTCAAGTCATAACCAATGTCTTTGTTGACATTTTGGGTGAACATTTCTACCATTTGTTTTTGTGGAATTTCACAAGAGTATCTGCTGGCTAGATTCCTCCATCTTTGTAAAAATGATGAAAAAGACTCTCCATCCTTTTGCTTGGTGTTGCACAAAGTAGTGACTGATATGTCTATCTTTATGTTGTATGAGAAATGTTGGATAAATGCCTCTGCTAAGTCACCCCATGACTTAATTCCAGGTGGGATTTGGGAGAACCATTCCATAGCTTGATCACCTAAGCTCTGTGGGAATAATCTCATCAAATATGTCTCTTTTGCTGCTACCTCAATGCAAGCTGTGAAAAAATGTCTTATATGTGCCTTAGGATCCCCTTTTCCTCTATACTTATCAAACTTAGGTGTCACAAAGTGTGTAGGAAATGGAGGCATTGGAATGCTTTTGTCAAATGGATAGGGACATATGTCTCTCATTGTGTAAGTTGGCTTCGGTGTATTTATGTCCATTTTCTTTTGTAAGTCCTTAATTTGTTGTTCCAAATTGTTCTTAGGTGGAGACCGACTTCTTGGATCATATCTCATGCTCGAGGCACCGGGTGGAGGAGGAGCATGTTGCATATATGGATGATACTGATCATACACATGTTCATATGGAGGAGGTCTATAATGATGCTGCGTATATGGACCATTTGGCATAGAGTCATGACGAGGAATGGAATATTTGTTTTGTCCATGTATACCATACTCTACAGGCATGTCATGAGTTTGTTCTAATGTGTTGCCCCCAAATTTGACACGGGGTTTCCTTGTATTCAAATTTTGAACATGCCTTTGGATATCCAATTGTTTTTGTTGTTGGTCCTTAGCACTAGTATGTGATTGAGTATATTTTTCTGCATAAGACTTCCATAATGGTCTGCGAAGGTGAGCATCATATGCTTGACCATGTGTATGTGGGACTTCGGGTTTTTGAAACAAAGATGATGGTGATTCATGCACAAGATGTGGTCCTTTATTGCCTCCACTATTAGGCCTCCTTTGATCCATGTTGAGGTGAGGTTGTTGCAAAGGTTGATTTTCCATTATTTGAGACATGTCAAAATCATGAGGGATCTTGGCTCCACTTTGTGCCATCACTTGTAAGAAATACTGTCTATCTCTCCTCATTATTTCCTCAACCAATCAATTAAAACGGGGATCCATAATGGAGTCTTCCACTTCTGCTGAATGTACATAAAAGTTGTCCATATTGTCATTGTGTGTATCATTGTTGTTTGTGTTATCCATGTTCTCAACATTTTGAATGTTTCTATAAGTGTCCATGTCAGGTAATGTAGTATGACCAAAATTGAAAAAGACATCATTGTCATACTCATAGGCACTCATGTTTGCGGACTCTTGAGCCTCTTTAGCTTCTCTCCTAGATTTTTGGGAACGGGTTTCAACCACGAACTAGGTCTTGACCAAGATGTTTGAGACTAGATGAAAATGGAAAGAGTATGGAAGACCAAGAGTTGGATGGAATGTAAATGAATCTGACGTGTACTTGCAATGTCCAAAGTGTAAGACCAAGTATGCATGTAGTAGAGTAGGTGTGACTTCCAAAGAGATGATAGTTTCTCTTGATGAAGTAAGTTGACCTTGACTCTAAGTAAGACCAAATGAGACCCAAAGGTGATAGACCTTGATGAGGGACCACTTAGCAAAATGTTGTTGTATGTAGTGTGTTGACAAAGCAAGATGAGGACAAGCAAGTGACCTTTTGACTCAAGTTTATTCAAATGTAAATGTAATGTAAGGTGTAAAGAAATGAACTTTGTGAGACCCAGAAATAAGCTGAATTCTAGATGAAAAACCAGAGGGATAACCTAGGAAACTCAATAAGTCTGAAACTGACTACTCTTGTTTGCTGGATTGTAAATTTTTCTAATTCTGAACACAGACGTGCCTGAATACTTCACAGACGCGGTTAAATGACACATACGTGGTTGAACATTGCACATACGTGTTTTTGAGATTTTGTAAATGCAATTTTCTTTAGGATAACACAGACGTGTTTCTGTACTTCACAGACACGGTTAAATGACATAGACGTGTTTCTGTCAGACACAGACGCGTTTCTGAAAACTAAGTGCAATTTTTCCAATTTGTAAAATTGTTTGTTGTGACCAAATCTGAATTTTTGACTGTTTTTCGTGACAAGAGGACACAATGTTGATGAGGACTCAATGTTTGCAAGTGTTTAGACTCAAAATGACTCAAAAGAAAGGTGTGTTGTTTGATGTAAAAATGTTTTGCATACACTTGAAGACACAATGTTTTGATGTTTGATCTTGAATGTTTGATTGTTCAAAATAAGACAAGCACAATTTTTATGGTTGGCCAGGACAATAGTTGTTGATCCCACATGGGGTTTCCCCCGAGGCTATGCTATTTAGAGCGGATACTTAGATGCTTGACCCCATTGGCTCCACCCTTGGCACTCACTTCTTTGGGGCAGCCAAGCATCAGTCCCCACGAAAAATCCCCATGGCGAACTTTGTATCTCTACTAAGAACCGAATGTGTGTGGGCCGCTCCAAAGGTCCGACCTCCTGCTCCAACAACTAGAAGGATTTTGGCTTTCTAAAAAAAAAGGTACTAGTAAGGGCATTCGCTTGTGTGGCTATACATGCGACACTTTCAGCTCTGTAAATACAGAAGCTCCCAATTGGTAGGGGTTACACCCTACAATTGATCAAATAAATTTGATTAAACGGGTTTATGGGGAGACATAGTGTCGGTATGAACTAATCAACACATGTTACCCATGGCTTTCACTATGGATACAGTTATTTATAGTGGTTCGGAAGAGGTGGGTTTTCCTCGCTACCACTTAGGTCGTTCTCTCCTCACTAGTAGTCCAAATGACCACACAGGGAGACTGGCCCTCTAGAGATTAAATAAAAAGAGCCTATTGCTCAAGACACAAAAGACACTGGTTCAATTTTAGTGCACCAATTGAAGTGTTTGGTAATCTATGAAAACAAGGCACACAATAAAGATCAAAAGAAAACCCTTGTCAAGATCCTGCAACAAAGATTTGTTAGTAGTTTGGGTTGTTTCAAATGATTACCCCTTTCTATAAGCAAACGAGTTAGGTAAATTTTAGATCCAAAAGACTTTGTGAAATAGGGGCCTTCGACAAGACGATTTTCTTCCGAGACAAGCTGCACCAATTTTATTAGCTAGATCACAAGATGTTAGCTTGAAATAAACCAGATCTGAAATCCAAATGACAAAATAAAGCCTCAAAATAGGATCAAAAACTGAAAAATGCAAGATTTGAAACACAGATGCGATTAAACCTAACGCAGACGCGGTAAAAAATCACAACTGCGCCTAAATCCTTCGCAGACGCGCCTAGATAACACAGACGCGTTTCTCGAACACAAACGCGTCTAAAAGGTGCACAGACACGGTTTGAAAATAGAGACGTGACCCTGCAATCTGTAAAATAAGATAAAATAATGCCGAACACAGACGCGATCACGAAGGTCACAAACCCGATAGAAAAGCAAAAACGCAACTCCAGGATGTGCAGACGCGGAAATGCCGAAAGTTTGTTGAAAATGTCAGATCTGCAACTTTAAAAACACAAAATCTGCAACAAAAGATGTTAAATGCAAAATGGACAAGAGTCCCACCGGGCGTGCCAAAATGTTTATGGTAAAAATGGAAACAACAATATTGAAAGACTAACTATATTCAACCACAAAACCCTAGTCTAATAACAACAAAGATCCACCATAACATATGAAGATTACCTAAGACAATGCAAATCAAATGAAATCACAAAGATTATACCATGACATGTCCAATAGGGTTTGGATCTCCATTCTTCCTATCTCCATTGATCTTACTTGATATATTTGCACTCAAATTTTATGTGCACAAGAGCTCAACAAAGAATGGAAATGTGGTTGCAAGTAGACTTGATCGCATATGAAAGTTCAAAAGCGTAGTCAGAGGTTGATAATGAAGGAAGCATCTCCTTATATAGAAGACACTATAAGAAATGGAGGGGTAAGATTGAGAAGTGTAAAAGATAAATGGTCGGTTATGATTAGAGGGTAGGTAAAAGAAATAAGAAAATAATGAGAGGGTAGGCAGCATAAGAATTAAGAGATGAATGACATGTGTCATTGGTAGAAAAGGCTAATGAATTAATTAAATAAATAAAGATTCATTTAATTAATAGAGGAAGTGAGATCAATTAAATAAATAAAAGTATTTATTTAATTTAGAAAAATGATAATTTAAATAAATAAAAGTATTTATTTAAATGAGGAAAAGGCTAGAAGAGGATAAATGAATTAATTAAAAAAATAAAGATTTATTTAATTAATAGAAGAATTAGGCTTAAAATAATTAAATAAATATTTATTTAATTAGATAAGACAATTTTAGGTGTTTACAAAAATTAAGCCACCAAATTGGCATCAGTCTCCTCGCAAAAAAGCCTAAGGCACTTGATTTAATGACAAAGTCTATGTTGTAGGAACCTAGATGATGCTGAGTTCAAATCTTCTTCAATATAAAAAAAATCTTTTTCAAAAAACTAATATAACTATCATTATATTCTTAAAGAAGAAGAAGAATATCTGACAAGAAATGTAAATATTATTTTAATTTTCAAATTTACAATAAAACTTGATTGGAATAAAAATTTTAGTAACTGAATTTCCTAACAAAATCAAATAAATTTTTTTCTTATGCATTATATATGACATAATCTTGAAAATTAATTGCATTGTTAAAGAAAACTATTTAAATCTATGAAAGAGTAACTACTAAGTAATTTCGTAAGGATGTTAAACTAGATATCAAAATAGGTAGAATACGAGTCACATCATTGCAAATTGCAATACACTAGTGATTCAATTTATCGTGAGCAAGGAGACATCCCTTATGTTCCATTCCCAAATGGAACATTTTAAAGTTACGTTTACACCTTTTAGCACATGGATTCCATGAAGTGGTTGCTATTCCTCTAATTTATGTGGCAAATATGTTATATATGTTTTTCTCTAGTTGCTATCCCCTTTTGAAAAATGCTTAGTAAATTTTGAGCCAAAAAGTAACTACTAGGTGTAAAGCTAACTTTAATAGCCTTCACTAGTATCTTGCATGTTATGAAATTTTGGAAGCATTGGGAAGCATGTGTGAGGGGGTAGAAGCAAATTTTAACTTTACTTTTTTATATTATATTATTCTTTTTTAAATAATCTTTACTTTTATGTCTTTATTAAAATTTAATTTTATTTAATTATATTAATTTTTTATTATAATAAATACTAATATTAAGAGATAATAATATTTAATAATATTGATATAGACATATATCTATACGTGCAAACATAAAAACTGTATTTATATGCAATAAAATATAGTTTCATTTTTAAAAGTAAAAGGTGCAAGCTCATTTCATATAGAGTTGGGGATGCATTTTATAGAACTTATAGTGCATATATAGTTCCATATAATATGTATGATGGAAATTTGATCTTCTTTAGGTAATACACATACATATAAGTATGCATTTGTATATGATTATAATGTTGAAATTTGTATTCTTATGACAATTTCTATTTGATTTGGGGCTCATTTTGGTGGAATGTCTAAAAAGCAACTAGATGTATCAAATAAGTAGCACACTCTTTTGCTAAGTTTTTCTCATGACTTTGTGTTGGTACGTATTTTCCTAATTATTTAATTAACCTAGATTTATAAAGAGATTTCATTCTTATACAACTATATATAAGGAATATATATGCACATTTTTACAAAATAATACAATTAGAAGTGCTTATCTTATTCACACACAGGCAACTTAACTACATGAATCTATTTGTGTTGATTCCATCATTCATGTTATCTCCATTGGCTAGAACCTTCTCCTTGATGACACTCTTTCTCCTACTCGAGAGAATGTCAATAGTTTCTATTGTACTTATGGAACTAAACATATAATTGACCTCATCACCATCATAATTATTACTAATTATGTTTCAAAAGACAACATAATCAAATTATTTTACCTTATTATTTGCTATTAAGCAGGTAATAAAATAGTTCAGTAATTAAATTAAGAAAATTAAATGGGATGTGACAACAATATTCACCAATAGAGCATAAAGTAGTCCTAACAACTATTTATTAAGGTGAGAAGTTTTTGTTGAGTGTTATGGACCTAGTTGTTGATCAAAAGGTTAATGATCACAAAATATCAATCCCATCTTCAACTTTAAGGAGAGTAACCATTTTCCTCTGTAATAGGTAAAATAGTTATTATCCAAATGATTTCTGGTATTTATTGTTATTGTCCTACTTATTTTTTGGGCAGAGAAGGTCTACTTATGGATACCATGATCAGGACATGACTAGTTACATCTTATTTGTTATTTCTTCATTTCTTTTTAATTGTCCTATCAATGATGTCTCAAGGATTACAATCATCAATATTGTGGATCCTAAAGGATAAGAGGATTTTCCCTATACTATCACTTTTCCCAAGGATGTCCTCTCCTTTCTTGTGAACACCTATCTCTGTTTACAATAACTTGTCTTCCTTTCCTTAGTTTCATGTGATGGTTCTAGAGTCAAGGATTGAAACTTTTGACTACTAACAAAGTTCTCTATGACATTTTTTTATGCGACTTCTTTTTGTGGTGTTTATCTTTCTATTGTTGGTGGTCTTATGCAACTTCTTTTTGTGGTGTTTATCTTTCTATTGTTGGTGGTCTTATGGGGTCTGTGTCTATATGAATGTAAGTGTTTCAATGTTCATATACGTATTTGTGGTTGTTTGATGTGGCGGGGGCGTGTTAGCCATTTCTATTATGGATTGATTTCTTTGTGGTTTCATGTTTTATCTTAGCATGATTGAAGCGATTTTCATGTCTTGTTCGTTATCCTGATTGTACATAACTTCTTGTATATAGAATTCAACATCATATGCCAAGGAAACAAAGACTCCAACATCATAGGAATATGAAGCTAATGTGAAGGAAACAAAATGAATGAGACAAATTTATGAAAGTAAAAAATCGAACTCCATAGATGAAGATATATAATCTTTGTTGGTTTATTAAGATCATGAAGCATCCATTGGAGGCATGAAAGACAAGAATGTGGAGAAAAAAATCCAATAAAGGAAAAACATTGTTCAATAAAATATTGAATCCTAAAGTTGAAGGCACATTCTCTTTTCTATCTCAATTTAATATTGAAGACATTCCTCAAAAACTAATTCAATTAATAAATAATAAAACAATCAATGATGATTTTACAACTATTGATTGACCTATTTAAAATACAATAAATATATCAAAATTAGAAGATGAAAACAATTTATCTAATGGAAAAAATTATATAATTGAACAAGTTTATCATTGAGAACATGTAGAATTTTGCATAATTTTTTTAAATTAAAATCAACATTTTAAAACATCTTTTTCCTTGATGGCTGCCTTGTATTGGGTCTAGGCCCTTCCTATCCTTATTCAATCAAAACATTTTAAAATCAATCATATAAAATTATCAAATGTACTAGTAGAAGAAATGTTAATAAAATATGAAAAATATTTTTGAAAACTTAACTGAAATAAGATGTCATTTGTTTATTAAAATGTTAAAAAAACTTAATTTAAGATTATTGGCATTAAAATATCAAATACTAATATTATAATGGCGGATTGGAGTGGTAGGTCTGGATTCAGGAAACATGAGGGTTTCCTCTATAGAGGCGGTGCGGGATCTAGATGGCCTCTAGGCAGGAGCTTCAACAATGGCTGGAACAATGGTTTTAGGAAGAAGAAGAACCAAAATAGATGGACATGGAAGGCTCCAGTGACTTCTAAAGGATGGAATCATTTTGGGGATCATAGTGTCATCTCTTCGAGGGCTCGTAAATTTGGTGGTTTTGGTGGTTATCGGGACCTCTACTCTAGCCCGAAAGTGGATTTTTGAACGGTCCAGGAGAAGTTTTGGCAACCAAAACCCTCTTTTGATGCAACAAAGGTGTAAGAGGTAAACCCTAACGCTGAATACAGTAGGGTCCTTTCTTTAGAAATTGCAAATGAAGAATGGAGGGAGTCGATTAGTTTTCTATCTAATAAAGCTCTTTTTGTTAAATAGGGAGGAGCTTGGCTGACTTTTTCTAAGTTTAGGGATTGGTGTAATAAAAACTAGGGTGAGGGGATGGATCCCAAAAACCTAGGAAATGGATACTATCAGGTTGTATGCCCAACAGTTGAAGATAGAGACTGGATTATAGAGAATGGGCCATTTTTTTTTGAAGGGAAAGGACTCACTATTTCAACCTGGAAACCCAACTTCAACCCCTATGAGGATTTGGTGGACACTGTCCTCATTTGGATAAAACTTCTTGGAATTTCTCAGAAATATAAGGATTTGGAAACCCTAAAACAAATAGGCAGAAAACTGGGTGAGTTTATGATGGCAAAGGAATATGTAGATTCCTCTTATTTTAGCATGGTCTCTAGGTTGTGTATTAATTGGCAATCGATTCACATTCTCCCTAACACCTTAGAGATTAAAACAGGGTCAGGGTTTTGGAAGTAAAAAATACTTTTGGAGGAAGAGATGGAATCTTGTTCCAAATGTAATACCAAAATTCATCCTCCGGGTTTCTATAAAAAAGATGAAAAAGGCAAAATAGTGATGCAGAATCAGCCAGTGGAGGAAATCATTCGGTTGTCAGATGGTAACCATTGTGAACAACATTGGAATGAAAAGGACTGGGCTATTCAGTCTTCTTCCAAGTGTAGAAATGACTCGGATTATGTTCTCGAAAAGAATGAGGTTTATGAATCTCAGAAGGATGCTATTGACGAGACTTTTGTTAACGAATCAAACTCCTCTTGTTTAAATAAAGGGGACTCTATGAGGTTGGATGAAGAAGTGACCCTTTTTTTGAATAGATCTGTTTATGTAGTAACTCCTCAGGAAAGGAGTGAGACGGATGCTTTCTTGAGTCTAGAGGAGACCAACTCAGAGGGTAGGGGAAGTTTTCAAAGGGAGATCATTGTAGATCAGGAAGCGGAAAAAAATTCTACAATCTCGGAGTGAATGATTTCTGGACAAGGTGTCTCCTATGTGGAGGATAAGGATGAACCATCGACAAGATTGGTGAAACCTGCAGAGGACCTTACAGTCATGACTCAAAAGGAGACCACTATGCTCCTAGACTCGAAAAGATTTCAAATCGTTTAAAAAATGCAGATTGATAACCCTGATCCAAGTTTGGAGGAAACTGTTTTTAAGGACATTCAAATATCCCCGATAAGAAATCTAAAAAGTTCTTTTGAAGGAGTAAAGGACAGTGGAGGGGACTTCCTAGATTCAGACTATGAGGGCGAGTCTTCCTTCTCACAGGATGGAGAAGATGAATTGGGATTAACAGCCCTTGCAGGAATACAAGATAAGAGAACACTGGAGATGACACTTTCCCTCCAAACAAAAGCTAAGGTGGGAGAAAAAAAGAAAAGGGGAGCCAAATCTAATAAGGCCAAATTGGAGATGGCGGTTAATGCAGCAGGCCAAAGCAAATTGAGATCGAAAAAAGGCTATGCCTTTTCCCAGGAGCAATGAGGACCCTATCGTGGAATGTCAGGGGTTGCAATGCCCCTAACAAGATTCGCTTGATGAAAAGGTGTCTTGATCAAGTGAGGCCGGATATTGTTTTTTGCAAGAAAAAAAATTAAAGAAGAAGATTTTGGTGTTATTTCTAGGAAGTTTCAATCTTGGAAATATAGTCTTGTGGGAGCTCAAGGTGCTTCTGGAGGCCTTGTTTCTCTTCAGCTGGACTCGATTGTTGAGGTGGATGTCATTAGGACAAACAGATGGTGGCAGTGGCTAAAAATTAGATCGAAGCAGCTACAGACTAGCTTTTTCGTTATCAATATTTATGGGCCTAACAATTCAAATTTGAAAATGCAGCTATGGTCTGAGTTATTCGACATTTTGAGGCATGATAGGGAAAGTTTATTTATTCTTGGTGGAGATTTTAATGCTCTACCACATCCTTCAGATAAGATGGGTGGTGTGGGTTGGAATAGACAGAGTCATAGAGACTTTAGTTCATTTGTAATGGATTCTAGACTTTTTGAAATTCCCTTTAGGACGGGGGACTTCACCTGGACTAATAGGAGTAGATTTCTGAATATCTTCGACTGGTTAGATAGGTTTTTTATTGCAAGGGATTAGTCAGAAAGTCATTGGAACTATGTTGCTAAAATTCTACCTATAACAGGTTCAGATCATTATCCAATATTCCTCAGAATTCAGGATGACAGTGCTCCGCAGAGGTGCCCTTTTAAGTTTGAAGCTATGTGGTTAAGGGACATTAACATCAAAAACTTAGTGGAACATTGGTTGTGTCATATCCCGGAAAGACCAGGTAATAAAGCCTTTATTTTTTTCAAGAAGCTACAGTTCTTAAAGGATTAATTCAAGAAGTGGAATAGAGAATCTTTTAGTAATATTTTCAATGAAAAGCTAGGGATTGAAGATGAGTTAAAAATACTCCATGAACAGATCATTAGTCAGGGAATGGATGAAGATGTGTTTAATAAAGATTTTTTTTAAATAAATGCTACTTTGAGGTATTAGCTAGAGAGGAAATCTTTTGGAGACAGAAGTCAAGGGAAACATGGTTAAAGGATGGGGACAAAAACATAAAATTTTACCACACTTTAGTAAAGGTAAGGAGGACTCAGAACAAGATATTTTCAATTAAGAAAAAAGATGGTGTGACTATCTCAGATTTGAATAAGATTAACTTGGAGGCGGTTAAACATTTTTCTAATATTTTTAATGGCGAAGTGGGTCCTAGTGGGGATATTCACTAGATTCTGGAGGTTATTCCTTCATGTGTCAAGAAAGAACAAAACAAAATGGTAATGGATCCGGTGTCTTTGGAGGAGGTGAAAAGAAGAAGTTTTTGGGCTAGGGTCAGACAAATTCCCAGGGCCAGATGGCTTCCTTGCCCTATTTTATCAATTTTTTTGGGAAATTCTTGCAAATGATATCTTGGATGTGGTGGAGGAATTAAGAAAGGGGGCTTTGTTTTAAAGGATTTCAATAACACTTTTATTGCGTTGATTTCAAAGAAGGTGGATTACACATCCTTTGATGATTTTTGTCCGATCTCTTTATGTAACATCATATACAAGGTGATATCCAAAGTAATGGGAAATAGATTAAAACTTGTTCTGGAATCAGTGATATCAAGTGAACAAAGTGGATTTTCCCCTGGTAGATCAATTTATGAAGGTATAATTCTTGCACATGAAGCTGTTCACTCTATTCGGATGGCAATGACAGAAAAGATGATGGTCAAGGTGGATATAAGGAAAGCTTATGATGAGGTAAATAGGAACTTTCTTGTGCAAGTCCTCTCGAAATTTGGTTTTAGTAAGGATTGAATCGCTTGGGTGCATAGTTGAATCAACTCCCCTCGTTTCTCTGTTATTGTAAATGGTAGCCCTCGGGGTTTTTTAGTCCAAGAAAGGTTTTCGGCAAGGAGACCCTCTCTCCCCCTTTCTTTTCATCATAATGGCAGAGGTACTAAGGAGACTAATCTCTAAGAAGTGGAGCGAAGGGTTATGGAAAGGTGTTCAAATTGTAGAAGGTGTGAATCCCCTAACCCACTTGCAATTTGCAGATGACACATTCCTGGCGGGTGATGCGTCAGCTAGGGAAGCTCGAGTTATCAAGGGAGCTTTGGATGCCTATGAAAATGCTTCAGGATAGTGGGTTAATTGGTTTAAATCAGAAAATTTCCTTTTTAACACTAAACTGTGTAAACAAAGGGAGATTTGTAGAATTTTGGGCATGAAGATGGGAAACCTTCCCACTAAATATTTAGGCATCCCTTTCTTTGGTGGTGCGAACAAGTATGATTTATGGAAAAATCTAATTGATTGTTGTCTTAATAAAATGGATGGATGGAAAAGTAGATGGCTTACTTTAGTTGGAAGGATACTAATGTTAAGATCAATTGTATTTGCAATTCCTATCTTCTCAATGACGTGTCTAAAGATTCCGGAAAAAGGTGACTAGTGTGATTCAACAAAGAATGAAAAATTTCTTTTGGAATGGAGCAAATGATCAAGATAAAATCTCTTTATTGGCATGGGATAAAGTTTGTCAAGCAAAGTTTAAGGGTGGTGCAGGTTTGAGAGATTAACACAAGATGAATATAGCTCTAGGGGCTAAGTTGGTTTGGAATATCTATACTAATCCAGACCAAATGTGGGTAAAAGTTTTGTGAGCTAAGTATTTGGACTCCTTAGAAGATCATAAATTTTTCACAATTTGTAACCCTCCTAAAGGGTTGGCTATATGGAATTTCATAGTAGGCTGCAAAGGGGTGGTCACTGATCATCTATCTTGGCAGATTGGTAAAGGATCGAAAGCTAAGTTTTGGGATGACTCTTGGGCAGGGTTTTCAGCCTTCAAAGACAATGCAAATTTCTCTGCAATTAAGGATCATCTGGTGCTCATTTGGGGTGATCGTGAAAAAGACTATAGAAGGGAACTTTGAAAAGGAATGGGTGTGGAAAGATTTGTCGACAACAAGTCTCTCAGATCAGTCTCAACGACGTCTCATGAATGTTTTGGATCAGAGGAGGATTTTTCTCACATGATCAGAGGATAGGGTGATTTGGTATGGTGCTCGGGATGGGAATTACTCAGTTAAACTAGGTTATCAATAATTGGAAGGCAAGGAGGAGGTTCATTCTAGGTTTTGGGATTTGTTTTGGAGCAAAGATTACCTTCCAAAAGATGGTGCTTTTGCATGGTTAGCGGTAAAAGGTAGAATTCTGATAGGGGAGAGAAGGAAATGACTTGCGTTTATGGGACCTTTTAAATGTGTGATGTGTAACAAGTCAGAGGAATCAATGGATCATTTATTACCGAGTTGTGATGTGGCTGCGAGGTGTTGGTTAGATCTTCATGATAAATTAAACTGGAAGGCCCTCTTCAGTCCACCCTCAAAGAGGTCTTTGAAAGTTGGCCAAGACAACCAAGTAAGTCGACTCTTTCAAGTGTGTGGCGTATTAGCCCCTCTTTAGTCAGATGGGAGATTTGGAAGAAGCGTAACTGTAGAATTTTTTAGGACAAAGCAGAGGATGTTAGAAGGTTACTAGGCAGAATCAATCGGGCTATTGAAGAAGTTGTTGGTGCGGAAGCCTCACAATCCCTAACACTGGCATCCCCTTTTACCTTAATGGATAGTAGAATACAAAGAGTTTGGCCTGGAATCAAAATAAGACATGGTTCATGGTCTAGTAACAGGAGTAAAAATAAGAAGGTCTAGGGTGTTTGTTGGAATCCTCTTGATAAGGGTTGATTCAAGGCAAATTTTGATGGGGTTGCACAAGCAAGTAGAAATGTAGCAGGGGTAACGTTTGTTATTAGTGATGAATCTGGGGACCTAATCAAGTGTGGAGCAAAAAGATTAATGAGGTGCACAAATAATGAGGCAGAAGCTCATGCTGCTCTTTTAGTCGTTAGAATGGCCAGAAGTCAAGGTGTCCAAAATCTTCATTTGGAAGGGGACTGTCTGATCATAATTCAGGCCATCATGAATGGAGAAATTAGAGCCTGACATTTACAAGGGTTTATTGCTCTGATCATTGAAGATATAATTTTTTTTGATAATTTTAAAATAAGTCACATTCATAGAGATGGAAACCAGACTGCAGATAGACTTTCTAAATAGGCTTTATCCTTTGAGCAGGAAGGCCAATCAAGAATTGAAGATTTTCATGGAGATTTTATATTGGATGATGTGATTATGCAACGATTAATATTTGGATGGTGGTTGTGTGGTGATCGGCAGATGATGTCATCATGTAGTGTTAAACGTGCAACCTTTTTGTGAAAAGTGGTGGCGATGTTTCCCAAATGAGTTGGAAGGACGACCCACTTCCGATTGGACCTTAAAGTTGGGAATGATGACATTTTGGTTTGTACCATATTTTTAATGATGTTGAGTGCACGATTTTTCTTAGGACACTTCATTCCAAATCCTCCAAAAGTATTTACGAGCATGTTAAGGTGGTTGGCATTTTTTATGTGAAATCTCCAAGGACGATGGGAATTGTAATGGCATGCTTTGCAGGGTGGCATGTTAGATTCGTAGTTCTAGTTGTGGATGGCATTTAAGGTGATGAATGTCGCGTGGCTCACGTTATAAAGAGTTTAGTGGTATCTTTTATGTGTTAAAACTGGTTCATGAGGAGGAGAAGTGGTAGTGTATTGGCTATTTTAAAAATCATGGAAGCGAATTTTACAGTGAGCACAAGAAAACAGTAGAAGGGGTTCAAGGGATTTGTAAGTAAAGAAAGAATGCATGGATTGTTGCGTTTCAAGGAAGGTGAGGTTGTCAATGCCGTCTTAGGGGTCTTGGGGCCTTATTTTATAGAGAACTCAATGTGGTGGAAAGTTAATTTGGATATAATATCCATGATCATCGCCTGGAGACTAGAGATTGGGGAAGACATAGAGATGGTTAAATGGGCAGTCACCTCTATTTTTGAAGAAGAGATGTTAGAAGGCTTGGACTCCATTTTGGAGTGGGTTGTGCCTGGAGTAGGTCTGGATTATTCAAAAGGCTTTGAGGATGTAAGGGATGCAGATGAATTTGGCATTGTTTCCTTTGTCAGGTGGGTTGGGAAGGTGGACAATGAGGCTTATGAGCTGGAAAGAGTGCAGGCCTGGGAGAGGCTCAAAGGGATTATTTTACGCCATCAAAGATAAGATAATGATTTGACACGAGCATGGCCGAAGGAAATTCTTAGAGGCAAGCGAACTAAGATCGGGCGAAGGTGAGTGACTGGTGCAATCTTTGCTGAAGGTGCTGGAATTGTTTAGACAATGCAAATTTTTTTCATAGTCTATAGTTTAGATGTTGATAAGCGACCACCTCTTGTTATAAAAGTTTTACAGTTTTTAGTTAGTATTGTGGTTATAAACTGGAATAGGTCTTTTGTGCAAGATGGTGTTTTTAATGGGTATTTTTTACTGCTGGTGGCTGGGTTTTTTGGTTTCCCCAGATTTAAGGAGTTAATTAAATTTTACTCAGTGTGATGGGTCTGGTTTTTAAGGACGTTCCTTAGTCTGTTCAAGTGTAGAGGGTCTTTCAGTGATGATGATTGTACGGGTAATTTCCAAAGATGGGCTGTTTTGCAGATCAGAAATCTCAGATATATACTTTATGTCATCATTTTTATTACTATGAAGCAATAAAATACAACTATTACCGACCAAAAAAAATAAAAATAAAATAAAATACTAATAGTGAAAAATCTATTATAAAAAATCTAATTGATGAATATGAAAAAGTGGGTTTGACCTCACAAAAAAAATATCAATGTTACCAAACATATAATTACATCAACTATAATAAGTAATCAAACAAGAAAATCTCTTCTAATAAGGGAAAAAAATTCAAACACTAAAAATAAATAAAATGTTAATGAAATCCATGGAGCGGCAATGAAAGAGTTGAAGACCCAAATGTCAATGAAATACAAGAATTCTCTTGTAGATTTCAACAAAAAAGATAAAGCCATAGTTGAAACATTAAAATTCTTAATTAAATAATTCTAAAATTAACACAAGAGTTTCACCTAATCAAAGAAATGTAAAAAAGAGAATTGATTGTCAAAATTGTGAGCTAGATTAAAAATATTTTTTGTAAATGACTCAACCATATTTTAAAAAAAATTTGTAGTAAGGTATCCTCAAATAAAAATTAGCGAAAGATATTTTGAAATGGAAAAACTTTTCATGTCAAATAAATCACACATGAAACTACTTGTTGTAGAGTCCACATTGAATTTTCTAGTCATTAAGACATTTTTCAACATATATAACATTGCATACTAATGTGATTTTTCACATGTGAATTAGAAAAGGTCCAACTAAATTAGCTATTGAGATATGTTGCATTTATAAGGTAATGAACAATACTATATATTAGAATGTTGACAATTTATTTAACTTGTCAATATTGAGATATGTTGTCTTTCAAAGGTAATAGCCAAAACACAAAAATAACTAAATTTAAAAAGTATCAAAGTCTTTTCTTTAAAATTAGTAATAGTGGGCACAAAAGTAAACTATTTATTATAACTAATTAAAAAATCTTGAAACCTTAAAAATGTGAGTGACATCATTGAGGGAACAAAAAGTGCAACCAAGGTTCTATAAAGACAATTACATTGTAGGTTCAGATATTGAAAAACATTATAATTGTTTGAGTAAGTCAAGAATATGAAGCACAAAAACAAATTTTTATAGAAGGTAAAAATTAGGGTTTCACCCAATGATGTAGTAAAACACCTAAGTTTTGCTTAAGGACCTTTACACTAGGGAAAGATGGAATTCGATAGATCTAAGCCTAAAAGACCAAGATTCTGATCAAATTCGAGGGGTTTTAGATATGTCTCTTCTTTCCCTTTAAATTGAATTGATTTGATTAATAATGCTGAAATTAGGGTAAATGTGCACTGGAATTGAAGCAATTATGCATAAACAGTGGGCTACAATCATCAAACGGATCCATGAACCTAGATCTGAGCAATATGTGAATGTTTGAATCTGTTCCCAAAAGGTCGACCTAAATTGTCGGGATCGGAGTGCCGGTTGCTGTGGTCCTCCAAACTTTTCACCGTCCAAAAGGGAACCTGTTCGTCTTTGTGAATAATGTTGTTCCTGAAAATTAAACCTCTGTACATGTTCCTACACATAGTAGAGAAAGGAAATTTGTTGGGAGTAGGGGTTTTCCTTAGGTCAAATCCTGGTTTTGGAATTAACCATGAAATAGAATTGAAATGTAAATGAATTGTTGTAATGGAAATGATTTCCTTTTGAGGGAAATGCGAAAAGTATCTAAAACACTAATGATATAACTTTTTATGAAGTTTTGTTTGTCTTCACAATTAATTAGGGTTTCATGTACTCTTCATAAAACATAGATCATGAATGTCATCTCCAATGATTGAATCTTGACTTTACTTCTGCTCCAACGCTTGAAAGAAGATTGATTTCTTGCTCTGTTGAATTTGAATGAATTATTGATTGATTAGATGTTGGATTGATTGAATGTAATCAAAATGAGAGGGGCAAACCTCCTTTTATACATTCTTGGTTGAAAAAAAATTTGATTTTCTGATATGAGCCGACACGGGATCTAGATTCCCGCTCATTTCAAGTTACCATTGTGAGGCCCCAAAATGGGCCCTAATTGGGAGGACTAGAGCGAGGGCACTTTGGTCCCTTAGGATGAAGGGATGGGTGTTGTGGTCCTGACCAAATAGGGACTCAAAATTTTGGGGGAAGAAGTGTAGATGTTGAAAATATTAAGTTTGGTGCATGGTGCGAGTAGAATTAGAGCTCCAATCAGGCCTCAAGGGATGAATGCCAAGGTGAGGGCCCGAATGAAGACAAAACTATAAGGGAGTACAATTTAGGACGCTACAATTTCCACTAATGAAATGATAAGAACAATATGATATCTATTATATAATACAAAAAGTTTATAATACAATGATCAATCTTGCATATATAGCAAGAATAAGGAGTTGAGAAGGTAGGAGTGAAACTTTGAATACCCCTCCAAAGATGAAACACTTGTGAGATCACTTGACAATTGTGTGAGCAAGTGTCAAATATAAATGCAATAAGTGTCTCAGAAGGCGAGGACACATGTCTCAAACACATGAGGTGATATGAAAGTATGGAAAAGCTTACGTAAAATTAAGCTAGGTGTGAATAGGTCAATCCTAGAAAGGTGATTAGCTAACTAGGTGTATAATGACTCTATTTACACTAACACCCCTTTTAAGTGCAACTTAGGGAGTAATGTATGAATGATGATGAGTCTAAACTATTAGGCCATGTTAGGTACTCATGTACAAATTTCTTACAAAGCAAAGGAGAAAATCCAATGGAAACAAAGCCCCTATCTAAAAGGGAAACAATGCATGAAATGAAATGTATAAGTGAAAGGAGATAAGTGATAAAAGGAAGGACTCATAATGATCTCCCAAGGATTACTTCTAATACAAGTACAATAATATTCTCCTTAGGAAAGAAAAGATGAGAAGTTCATGTGACTCGACCAAAAATGTGAAGTAATGAACTCGATGTGAGGAAATGCTTCCTCCCAAAACTTGCATGAGAATAAAAACCATGCAACCTCCCCTCAAGATCATACCTTTCGTGCTAGTAGATTCTTGACATTGGATATTGAAGATGATCCATGAATGTTGGACAACATTTCTCCCCTTGGGAAGAAACAACACCGCAAATGTGTGCAAGATGACCTCCCATCTTGTGTAGAAATAGAGGATTCACCCAAGTTCCGATGGAATAGGTTAGTCAACTTAGGTCTAATACCATTAGTATTTAAAATTTAGGAAGCCATAAGTCTATAAATTCTTGTCCTTGGGATATTGGTTTCAAGGCAAAGGGTCATAAAAATCATACAAAAAGAGGGGCAAGGCTAATGAAATGGATTTGTACCCACAATGCCTCTCATACAATTGATAATGCAAGAAAAATAATTGAACAATGCAAATTTCCCAATTTAGAATGACCAATTAACAACCCAATTGAATAATTAATGCTTCTAAATGTGAAAATGTTGTGCAATAATAATTAGATTTGAGCATATAAATAAGAAATTATGCAATGGACAAGTCAGATTCACAAAAATGTTTAATAATGAAAAATAGGGTTCACTAATCTATGCATGCAAACTATGAATCAAACCCATTTATCGCACACAACATTAAGGAGAATGAATCCAATAGGATCAAACCCAAACCTATTAGAAAGGGCCGAGGACAAATTTGAATTCACTTTACTATTTTAGTCAAAAATTATATATTTGGATATGAAATAATATAAATGTAAGAACTAGGGCTAATGTTGCAAATTTGAGAGAACTCAGTATGAATAGGTAGTTTCAGAATATATATGCAAGAAATGAGTATAGATTTGGAAATATGAAGCAGAGAGTAACCTACATCTAAAATTTGAGCTCTAGATTCAACTATCAAAAAGAGTTTCAGGATCAGAATGTCACTCATAATCTCCTAAAATTTTGTTAGAAAAACATCGAAAATTGTTTGTCAATCGCTAATGTACAGGGTTTTTTGGTTCTTAAAATCTAGTTCAATTCATCTCAGTTTGTACTTTCTAGATCTATATTTCTTCTGTTCATAGCCTGCCACCTACACACACAAGAGAGAAAAAAAGTTGTTGGGTTGATAAGGGTTTGCCTAGGTCAAACCCTAGGTTTGGAATGAACCCTATGATGAAATAAGAAAATGTTGGATATGGAAATATAATGTTGAATTGAAATGTTATACCTTCTTTATGAATTTTATTTGCCTTGAAGTCTTTATAAAAAGGTTGATGTTGTCATGTAATAATTCATGGATGTCTTCATAATATCTTGATCATGGATGCCATCTTGAATGCTTGAAATTTGAATACTTGACCTTTCCTTGAATTCTCTAATGATGCTTGATTGATTGGTCACTCGAATCTGAATTTCTCTTGAGGAATTGTAATTGGAAACTTGTGGAAAGATGAAAGATGTTTCAAATGAGGGGATAAGACTTCCTTTTATACCTATCCTCATGAGACATATTGAAAATTATGAAGAAGGCTGACATCAAAAATAAATTCTTGCTCAATATTTTTTGACCGTTAGAGGGTTAAAAAATGGGCCCATTTGGTTTGGACTATGGAGCCTAGTGCCATGGTCCCGTCCCAAGAAAGAGAAAGTTCCTAAAGAAAATCTCTTCAAAAAAGTGAACACAATTATATTCTTGTACTTGTTGAGCATTATTTTCTATTGTATTGAGCCAAAAATAGTGTCCTCTTGTGTGGCAATGTTCATGGAAGGTGTGGAGGACCTTTATGACCTATAATGATCCCTATAAAGCATGGATAAGAGCCCCTTTGGGTTGTAAACCCTAATTACCATATTAAAGGTGGTAATTGGAATCCTTATGGCACACTCTCCAAGAAGTACACATGGTTTAACTTTAAAATAATTGATTTGAATGTCAATGCTAAGTGGAATCCCATAGGAAGCTACATCATCACTCTATACATTAATGAAACTCTTAATGTGCAAGGTGGTAGGTGGCTAAGTGCATGGACATAGAAGATGAAAGATAGTCTTAAGGGGTCACTATCTTTTGAAATAATGACAAATCGATCATGTATGAGAATTTGAAGATGGTTACTCAAAATTTGAAGACATGAAAAGAACAAGAGTCATAGTAATCTGGATGTACTTTCTAATCTACTTTTGAAAAATGGTGAATACTAAGGAGTTAAAATAGGGGGAGCACACAAAGTTCTCTTATTTGTGTCCAAAAAAAATAATACAATATTTAGTGTGCTTGCTTAAAATTTAAACTTTTTTTAGCATTTCAAATATTACTTCAATGAAAAATTAGCCACACCATGTAGTTTATACTTAATTTTTCTATTAAAATTTTGATGAATATATGGTAGTTTACTAATTTCCAAAGTGGGTACATCTTGAAAAATGAAAAATGAAATGTGCTCTACCTAAATTATTAGAAACTAATCAATTTTATTTTTAGTTTTAATGTGTAGAATATGGTCTAGAATATAAATATATTTATTTTAAATTTTAGTGAATGGATAAAAAATGAAACCAAAAATGTTATGTGTAGGTTTTCAATAAAAAGAAAAGGACTAGCAAAATAAATTGAAGACCAAAATATTAAAATATTTATAATCTAAAAAATATTATATGGTTAGAAAGATAAGAGAGGTCGACATTATTTATTGTTCTTTTTAGATCAACATTTAAAGATGTGCAACCTTGATGAGAGCTAGCTCAAGATTTAGTCATTTTTATTTTAGAATTTGCAAAAACCATTTCTTTGGGCAGCGACATGCAAGTCCAACCCTTTAGGTTTGATGCCCAAGGAAAATTCAATCGTAAGGATTGACAATATCTAAAGAGGATATGCATACGAATGTGTTATAGCATATTTTTTGAAAAGGTAAAAAATTATTAATCAAAAGAACAAATTACAAAATAGCAAATACAAAAGATCCAAGAAAGAACCAAATAAATTCAAGAGGAAAAAAACCAAGCCCAAGAAAACAAGAGCACAACTAGCCAGAAAAGTGTTAGAGTAAATAATTCATACATTAATTATTCACTTAATTGTATTAATTCACTAAATAATCAATGCCCTAATTAGTAATTAATTATTGGCATTTATTATTTAGTTAATTAATTAATATTTATCTCCATGCATAATGCAAACTAGGAAAAGTAAACTATGTTTAGATTTCAAGAGTTTCATGCATTTAATTAGTCTATTATGCTGTGTGTGCATACATGACTGATTCATGCATTTTGTTTCAACTCTCAGTCTATCTTGTAAACTCCACCGTTTAGGGTTTCTATTTTTAGAGTTATATTTATTTATATGGATGTCATATCCTTCATTGTAACTCAAGCAATTCAATCAATTTTATTGTTATTGTCTTCAATTATTTTGTTGTTCAAATTTCTCTTCAGCATTGCGTGATATTGTAATTCCATGCATTGATCTCACTATTATTGTTATTGAGGACATATCAGAGGATGTTCATCCCCTCTTAGAAGACAGAGTCAACACATCTGTTATCCCACCATCATTGGAGCTTCCTTTACAGGATCATCATGCGTTCTCCTTTGATCAACATCCACGCCTTCTAGTTTTGTCTTACATATAGGTTTTTCCTCTTCTTTGTTCGTTGACTTTGTTTCCTCCACATTGGAGTCACATCAGTTTGATAATCAACACAGGGGTTATATCATTCTAGGGGGGCTTTGGAGCTTTGATCCTCTCTCATGGGGGGTTGGTTGTACATATGTTCTTGAGAGAGTCTCTTGAGACATTGGTTTTGTACTTTTTTTTTGCTTCTCTTTTGGAGAGGAGTTTTGTTCCCACTGGGTTTTCTCCTTTGCTCCATTTATGAGAAACTTGCATATTTGTTCATGGATACCTCATTAGGCTTTATACTAGGACCTATCTTGCCTTCATCTTTGCATGCCTTTTTCCTACATCTTTTTTTGCCTCTCTCCCCAATTGTGCATTCAGGGGGGTGTTGGAGTAAATATTTCATATATTAATTATTCACTTAATTGCATTAATTCACCAAATAATTGATGCCTTAATTAGTAATTAATTATTGACATTTATTATTTAGTTAATTAATTAATTAGGGATAATTTAATTAATATTTATCTCCATGCATAACACAAACTAGGAAAAGCAAACTATGTTTAGATTTCGAGAGTTTCATGCATTTAATTAGTCTATTATGCTATTTGTGCATACATGACTGATTCATGCATTCTATTTGAACTCTCAATCTATCTTGTAAACTCCACCATTTAGGGTTTCTATCTTTGGAGTTAGATTTCTTTAAAAGGATGTCATATCCTCCATTGTAACTCAAAAAATTCAATCAATTTCATTGTTATTGTCTTCAATTATTTTGTTGTTCATTTTTTTCTGTTTGTGTGATAGGTATTCTTGTAGAGGATAACTGGGCTTGTGGGATTCACACTTCACGAATTCTAACAAAAAGCACACTACGCAGGGCTTCCAATCACCCAGCCATATCCTTGATAACCATTTTCTCCATTTTTTGGGAAAACTTTGGGGTCAAATGATCCAAGTCATTGACATTCCACTCCCCCAATTTCTTATAAGCCCAATTAGCCAAACAATTGGCTACCCTATTCCACTCCTTTGGAATGTGAATAATCAAAGTAGAATCTAGAGACCAATTGAGACGAAGAATTTTTTAAACCACTAAAGTCAATTTCCAATTCACCATACAATTTTTTTCTCATACAACATATTAATCACAACTTGAGTATTAGATTCCCAAATGATCCTTCTCCAACCAAGACTACAATATCTTTCAAAAGCATAAAGCATAGTAAGGTCCTTCATGAAATTATTAGTTTGTTTCCCCTTATGCATAAAAAGGAAGAATAGGACAAAAATTGAACTATCTTTACCAATTCCCCAAATCCCAGCATGCCTAGGATTCCACTTGGAGGAGCCATCATAATTATTTTGAGAACTTGTTAAGGTGGAGGAGATTAACAACCCTCTCTTTGCATTTTCCTTTTGGCATGCCAACCCTTCCTTATCTAGGATGGTCCCATACCTCTTAAAATAAGCTAAAGTTCAAAAACACGACTAAATTGTAAGAAATCATAGAAATAGAAAGATCACATTTTGAAGATAAAGTCTCCTAAATCATACTAGCAATCCTTTACCACACTTGTTGAACCACCATTTTCCTATCCCAAAAAATTCTCCGATTCCTATCCAACCAAAGCTACCAAATAATAAAAGTGGAACTTATATCTCATGCCACATAAATAAATGAGGCATTCGCTATGGGATTCCCTATATGTCCCAAAAACTCAACTAGAGAATGAGCACGAACATAGGCCCATTTTCAAGCCCCCCACCATAAGTGCCAAATCTCTCTAGAGAAGGAACACTAAAAGGACCTATGAGAACATTCCTCAATATATAGATGGACCTAAAATCCTTTCTTTCAAAATTTTTCCTAAGTGAGGTATCGTTTTCATGCAACAAACCATAGGAAAAAAACGCATTTAGGCCAAGCAAGCTTATTCCATGCCGTTTTCCACAAAGGGACACCAATCCCTCTATTTTTTTTATGATCTAACTCTTGATATCCTAAAGCTGTTGAATACAAGCCCTTTGGATCATGTCTCGATGCAAGAACAACACTTTCAATCAAAGAACTACACACTACTTGCAAGAATTTGAGAAAGATATTTGCAATCTTCCATCGAGACTACTGGAAACCAGTCATAAAGATCTTTCCACCAAAAAAAATCCACCTAGCTAAGTGTTGGATTCCTTGAAGTCCTCAACTCTACTCCAACAAACTTTAAGAAAGATATTGCAAAGAGATTGTAAGTGTGCATACATAGACATGATTGGAGGATCACCATCCCAAGAATCATACCAAAAAATAGCCTCACAACCCTTGTTACAAATCCATATTAGACCCTACTTTATTAGCTCATCATGTCCTTTAATAGTGTTCTAGATCACAAATCCCTTACCCATAAGACTAAAATGAATAGCTCATTTAGTCTTCACCCCCTTAGATACTTATAATTAAGGACATTAGCCCAATATTTATCGTGATTAATTATGCACCACCTCCAATAATTTTTGGTAGCCAAAACTAAACCATTTAGGCTTGCCCATCAAAGACCAAGCCCTATCTCTTGTTTTGGCCTACAGATAAAATCCCACTTAACTAAACTCCCCTTCAACAACTAAATTTTGCCAATCCATAAGAATTGTCTACATAGGGAATGAAATTATTTGATGAAACTTGAAGGAGAAGTCAACATAAAGCACCTATATATAGAGAGGGCCTGAACCATAAACTTTAGTAACTTTAATCTTCCAACAGACAAAAACAACCTACAAGTCCAATGACTAACCTACCTACAAAACTCATCCAACACATCATTTTGAAATCCCCTAGGAAAAGGGATCATAATAGGAGGAATCACAACCTATACACAAAAGGAAATGATCCAATCTAAAATTTAAGAGTTTGAGTGATCCTAAGGTGAATAAGTCAAGGAGTATTAAATAAGAAATTGAAGACTTATCTTCATAATTGTTTTCCCTTGAGGTTGGTACTTGCATATATCCGAAGTTTGTATAAAGTTAAATTCCTCATTAACTTTGGCTGATCACATTAGAGAAGTGTCATCCACAAATTGTAAATGCAAGTGAGGAGATAATTTATTATCCTAAACCCATCCTTGAATCATACCCTACATGAGATTTAATAACTCTCTCCAAACCTTCCACTGTGAGAATAAACACGTATGGTGACAAAGGGTCACCTTGTTGAAGGCCCTAGAAACAACAAACAATTTAGAAGGCAAACTATTTATTATAATAGAGAAAGAGGTTGACCCAATTAACTTATTCTTGTCCAAACCCAAAAGTGAAAAGAAATTTTTGTAGGAACACCCATTTAACATGATCATAAGTTTTGGCCATGTCCAACTTGATGAACATAGCCTTCTCCTTTAATGGTACCATAAAATGAATAGCTTCAATTGCAACTACCACCACATCCAAAATTTTCTTACCCACAACAAGCCTCTCCACTCCTCTAAAATTAACCTATTGAGCCATGACTTAAGCCTCTTTGTAATTAAATTAGTAATTATCTTGTAAACCACATTGCAAAGAGAAATAGGTTTGAAAATATCTATAAAACTAGCCCCTTCTCTTTTAGGAATAAGAGTAAGGAAAGTAGCATTCATAGCTTTCAACATTTTTTGATTCCTTTGTGATGATAATATGATGAAACTATAAAGATCCGGTCAACCACTGAGAGGGGGGGGTCATGAATCAATAGATAGAAAACTAACTGAACTTTCATCAAACTCATTTCCAACTTATAATCAACTCATTGAGCTAACCGGTTTAGACACTTTAACAAAACTGCAACAACACTGTCAAACCTTACTGGTTGACCTAATACTTCAGTGATACAATGCAGCAGATCTGAAACTTAAATGCCATTTGACCAAAACCTTAAAATACTTCACTAATACTAGTAATAAAATGTTTTAGATCATTTTTCGGTCATTTAAATATATCTATGCAGATTTACCAGTCATCCATATCAACCATATCAAAACACATCCACAAAATCATTCACCACTTGACACTATGATTTTTCACGTGGAAAGCCAAATGGGAAAAACAACGGTGGGGATGAATACCCACAAGTATTTTGAACTCTTCTGAAGCTCGCCCTGTTAGGAGCCAAGCCTTGTTAGAAGATTATACAATAATGTTTAATTAGGATCAGATCAGGTTAAGGACCACCCGGTTAAGGGACTGACTACAAATACCCTATTAAAGGTAACCTCGGTGGAGGATTTCAAATCCAAGCTAATGGATCACCTGGATAGAGGATTTCAACAACTAGCCTGTTAGAGCTTACCTGGTTAAGGGATTTAACTGTTGTAATGATTAGAGAGCAATAGGTTCTTGGTTGATCTGGTAATAGCACTTCTTTGCAGAATTAGATCCTTTATCAATCCTATCTGCCTTCACAACATTCTGCAGACACACCTCCTAGTTCGGCAACAATCACTTACACACTTAACCAAATTTGCCAACACATTTTTAAATAATCCATCGAGCTTAAAAAATAAAATATTAGGTCAGTAACACAATACAAACCCTACGATTCATAGAGATTACAACCAACACGGTTCAATCTTGACCCTTAGATTACATTGCAATCAATTGCACATTCTTCTAGGCATCTTCAACCGCTCCTAGATCACCGCCCTTTGAATCTTGTAGCTCATCATGCGTTTGTCACTTCATACTATGCATTTCATCATTCCCAAGATAAACGGTTATCTTTACACACCAAATCCATTTCAAAACTCATCACGTGCAACATGCTTACGTGGCATCTTCATCATCGATCATCATTCAGTCATAAATCATCACAACCGATCTCCAAGCTCCTTCAGTTAGGGTTTTTCTTCTCAACTGGTTAGGGTTACCGGTTGATCTTCACTACTTCAATACCGGTTGCTCTACTGCTTCATTACCGGTTGCTTTACTACTTCATTACTATTTGTAATTGACATCAATGACAACACTATACTTCTTCAATGCAATCTTCATGCAATACCAACATTCTCCCCCTTTGGCATTGATGGCAATACAAATATCAATACCCATTGGTTGTCATGATTGAGAGTAAAGCATATACACAGGTATAGGAATCTTGGTTTGCATTTTTCACCATATACTCTCCTTCAACTATATCTTCATATCTTTAGCAATCAATCATATACTTTTCTCTCCTTTGAGAACAATGCCAAAGTGAAGGTAAACCATTCAGTTTCTTATCCATGCTTCACCGTTCTGCAATGAGATTCTCCCCCTGTGAAGTAGCTCCATACTACACCAATCCTTCTTCAATATTTTCAATAGGCTCTGGGATTGATGTCTTCCCTATTTGCTTAATTGACTTCATGTAGGGGTACAACCCCTAACTTACCTCTAAGATATTCAAATGTAGCCTTAGGTAGAGGTTTAGTAAAAATATCTGTTAATTGTTCTTTAGTGGAAACATACTCCAGTGATACATCTTTGCTTTGAACTTTCTCTCTTTGGAAATGATACTTTAGCTATATATGCTTTGTCCTAGCATGCAATACCAAGTTCTTAGAAATATTTATAGTACTTGTGTTATCACAAAAAAATCTTACCGGTTCTGATATCTTCAGCTTGAAACCTTCCAATATGTGTTTCATCAAAATTGCTTGGGTACAATTCATATAAGCTGCAACATATTCAACTTCTACTATTGATTGAGAGATACAACTCTGTTTCTTGCTGCTCCATGACACTAGTCTGCCTCCAAGAAAAAATACTCCTCCGGTTGTACTTTTTCTATCATTAATATTGCCTTCCCAATTTGCATCGGTATAGACTTTTAAGTCAAAGTCTCCTGCATATGGATACCATAATCCATAATCTATTGCACCTTTCAAGTATCTAAAAGTTCTTTTGGTTGCAATCATGTGTGTCTTCTTCAGATTTTTCTGTAATCTGGCAACCAATTCTACTGCATGAGCGATGTCCGGTCTACTGTGGATAACATAATGTAGCTTACCTATCATGGATCTGTATTCCTTTTCATCAATTGGTGCAGAATCATCTTCCTTTGACAATTGACAACCTGTAACCATTGGTATTTCAACTGGTTTACAATCTCCCATTCCAAAAGTTTTCAATACCTCCTTCACATTCTTGGATTGTGTGATAAAAATTCCTTCCTTCATCTGTTGGATTTGAAAACCTATGATTTTTTTTATTTTACCTACCAGTGACATCTCAAATTCGTTCTCCATTTCATTAGCAAAGTCATGACACATCTCATCATTACCTCCAAAATGATATCATTCACAAATACCTCACGTACCAGTATCTCATCTCCTTCTGTCTTGAGATATATGTTACTATCTTCACTGGTTCTTTGAAAACCTATCTTTACTAAGTGAGAGCACAATCTTTCATACCATGCTCTTGGTGCTTGTTTCAAACCATATAATGCCTTATGTAGCTTGCACACCATATCCTTTTCTTCAGTTAATGCATAACCATCTGGCTGTTCTATGTAGACTTCTTTCTATATTCCATTTAAGAATGTTGATTTAACATCCATCTAATATACCTTAAATGCTCTGTATGCTGCAAATGCAACTAGAGTCCTTACTCCTTCCAATCTTGCTGCTGGTGCAAATTTCTAACCATAATATTCACCTTCCTCTTGTGCATATCCTTTGCATACCAGTTTGGCTGTATTCTTGACCATTGCTCCATCTTCATTCAATTTGTTTCTGAATACCCACTTTGTACCTATTACATTCTTGTTCTCTGGTTTGGGTACCAATCTTGTCTCCAATAATTTGATTGGGGTTGTGATTGAGTCTGACATACCTTGGAATAACATGATCTTAGTTTTTAGGTTCTTCTTCTTCTTCACTTTCTTCATCTTTTGCTGGACCTCCCTGTTCCAGTTGAACTGGGGATTCTATATTCAGTTCTCCAACTTCTGGCTTTACCGGTTCCGGTTCCAAAAATAGTCTGTAAGGTTCTTCTTCCTTCTCTTTGCTGGTTTCTTCAAAATTTTCAAGAAATTCATCTACTTAGACATTGACACTTTCAATGATCTTCTTAGTTCGGTTGTTGTAGCACTTGTAAGATTTTCTCTTGGTGGAGTAACCAAGAAATATGCCTTCATCACTCTTGGCATCAAACTTACCAATATAATCACTTTTTTTAATAAAACATCTGCTACCAAAATTTTTGAAGTAACTGATATTCGGTGATCTACCATACCAGTATTCATAGGGTGTTTTATCCTTACCTCTTTTAACCAGTATCCGGTTCATTGTATAAACACCTGTGTTGATAGATTCTCTCCAAAATATCTTAGCTACGCCTCCTTGAATTAACATAGTCCTAGAAGCTTCAACCATTGACCAATTGTTCCTCTCTGCAATACCATTCTGCTGTGGTGTCCTTGGTGCGGATAGCTATCTTTTGATCCCATTGTTTTCACAATATCTATGGAATTCCTCTGAAGTAAATCCACCACCTTGATAAGTTCTTAAACACTTTAGCTTCCTTCCACTTTCATTCTCAACCAGGGTTGTGAATGCCTTAAATTTGCTGAATGCTTCTGTCTTGTCTTTCAAGAATGTGACCCACATCATCCTTGAGCAGTCATCGGTAAATATCATGAAGTACAAATCACCTTGAATACTCCTAGTCCTCATTGGTCCACATAGGTCGATATGAACCAAATCTAGCAAATGTTCAACTAAGAAATATTTGCTCTTGAAGGTTGAGGATGCCATTTTCCCTAACTGACATTCCTTGCACAAAGTATTCACCGGTTTGTCCAGTTGTTGCAAATCTCTTAGTGATTTTGACTTGCTGACTCTTACAATATTATCAAAATTCACATGACAAAACTTTCGATGCCAAAGCCAACTGTCTTCTACTTTTGCAATCAAACAACTATTGACTTTAGATTTTAAGTGAAATAGGTTACCTTTGGTTTGTTTGGCGGTTGCAATTAGTTCACCTTTGCTTCCAAAGATCTTGCAAACTCCTTTCTTGAATTCTAACGGGTAACCTTTGTCATTGAGTTGAGCAACACTCAAAAGATTGTGTTTCAAACCTTCAACCCAGTAGACATCATCTGCATTGCTCTTACCATTCAAGGAGATGGATCCTTTCCCTTTCACCTTGCAGAGAATGTTATTCCAAATCTGATAACACCTCCATCAAATTCTTCCAATGTTAGAAACCTTCTCCGGTCACCAGACATGTGATGTGAAAACCACTGTCTATAATCCAATCATCTGAACTATCTAAGTGAGAGACGAATGCCTTTTGATTTGATATGTCTTCTTTGATAGCAACAAAGGCAATGTCCTCATTTGCATCTTCCTCGGATTCTTCATCTGTAATTCCTCCATCCACTGCAATGAGACAATTTCTTTTTCCTTTTCCTTTATACTTCCTATATTTCTCTCATTTTTCCTCATTATCTCCATTAGGATAGTTAGCATCAATATGCCCTATCTAGTTATATGCAAAACATTTCAGTGGTAATTTACCTCTATACTTACCAGTACCTCTGGGTAACTGCTGTTGGAAACCAATAACACTGAGAGGGGGGGGGGGGGGGTAAATCAGTGTTATACCCGAATAGTAGATTTTAGCCTTATTAAAATATTCATACACCAACTAGTATACCGATACATACATAATTGAAAGAAGTAAAGCAACCAATAAGCCAAACATATAAATGAGAATCATAACACACATATTTATATGTGGAAAACTTCAAAGAGGAAAAACCACGGTGAGATTTGTGACCCACAATATCAATCCACTGGCCATATGAAGAGATATTACAAAATATGAGGGGCCTGCATTCGTAGGAAGGATTACAACCTAGAGCACACTGCTTAATCACAACAGGAGCCTCATTGACTACATAAAATTCCAGACTACAATCCGGAGAAGTGTGAACTGCTAAGATAGCATCTTCTATGCCAGAATACAGTTCCGGTTTAAGCTTTGTCTATTCCGATTTGAAATGCTCACCAGAATAACCCTTACAATGATTCCCTTACATACATAATCTCTCTGAATTATTTCGCATCATATTACATTCACATATCCATCACCATGTCCATATATCTATATCTCTGTATATCAAAATGATCTAATCTTAACTGACCTATATACCCTGTACAATTTTTATGCCTTATGTCGACTTACAAAGATATATACAATATCAAATTACATGTCGGCCAGATAACATAAATGCATAAACATTAAAATAAATTGCCAATGTCGAATCCAAGATATGTCGGCCTCCAATACCGATAACCTTTACTATATCATGTCGGCCTGCATTGTCGGTGACCAAATAAATCTTTCTGACCTGTCGGTGTCGGTGCCAGTGTATAATCTGTGAAGTGCCTACCAATACACCATAGAATCAAAACATGAAGCCAGAACACAAAATCATGTTGCCATCAATGACAACATAGTGAAACCTACCAATAGAGTGTCAATTGCCAACAACTGCTTGGCCAACAACGCTTCAAGTTCTATCAGGCTATCTTCATCATCTACCTCTCTGTTGGATCTAGATGCATGACTGTAACTTACTTCTTTGCTTTTACTTACTAGCGGGGTTGAGACTGAGACTTTAAAAGTAGATTCTGGCCTCTGAACACTTCCATCAAAACCATTTAATTCAAATGCAGTTAATTTACCAATGATAGAGTCAAGAGTTACCTTTGTCTTGTCAATAGATTGGAGTTCTTGAATGGTTGCAACTCTGATAGCATAGACCAGTAGAAGGGTTCTCAATACCTTGCTAACCACAGTGGCATCCTCCACTCTACCTCTAGCACTTTTGATTTCTCCAGCTATCTCCTTGATTCTTTGACCATACCGTTTAATGTTTTCTCCTTCAGCCATTCACATATCATCAGATTTTCTTCTGAGACTCTCTTCCTTGGCTATTTTTACATGCTCATCACCGCTATAGATTTTTTCCAGTTTCTGCCAAACATCATGTGTAGTCTCTGTTGGCAATTGACACTCAATTGGCTGGTTTCAATATGTTGTCATTAATGGCAACATGGCAACTTGTTCTGGCTTCATGTTTTGGTTTAGTTGTGTATCGACAGGCACTTCACAGACACTTCACCGACACCGACTGGTTGGAAGGAATTCTTTGGTTACCCACAATGCAGACTGCCATGGTTTAGAATAAGGTTATCGGTATTGAAGGCCGACATCTTTTGGATCCAACATCGACAATTATTTTTGATATTCATGTAATTATGATATCTAGGCGACATGTCTATTGGTATTGTAATTATCTTTGTAAGCCGACATAAGGCATGATAAATTGTAAAGGGTAAATAGGTCAATTGGTTAGATCATTTTGATATAAGGTATGGATATATGTATGTTGAAGGAAATAATAAAGGATATGCAAAACATATGAGAGAGATCATGTATGTGAGGATATTTATGTAAAGGGGTATTTCGGTAAGGGTTTAGGGTTTCAGATTGGAACAAACAGAGCTTAACCGAAACTGTATTTAGGAATAGAAGATGCTATCTTAGCAGTTCATTCATGTCTCTGGATTGTAGTCTGGATTTGTATGTAGTCAGTGAGGCTCCTTTTGTGATTGAGCAGTGTGCTCTAGGCTGTAAGCCTTCTTGCAAGTGCAGGCCCTTATATTTTTGTAATATCTCTTCATATGACTGGTGAATTGATATTGGGGGTCACAAATCCCACCACGGTTTTTCCTCTTTGAGGTTTTCCATGTATAATTCTGTGTTATGCTATCCATTTATTTGATTGGCTTATTGGTTGCTTTACTTCTTTCAATTTTTAATGTACCAGTATACCGGTTGGTGTATGCATGTTTTAATAAGGTTAAAATTGATCATTCTGGTAGAACACTAATTCACCCCCCCTCTCAATGTTCTTGGATTCCAACAATTGGTATCAGAGCCTTGTGCCTCGAAGGAAGTTTAACAGCTTAAGGAAGATCCTAAATCCGAAATCCATGGATATGAGTTTGGAGAAGCAACTTGAGGTAGCACTTAAAGATTATGATGCTGAAAGGATGAAAAACCTGAAGATACAAGATGAATTGAATTCTACTTAGGAATTCATTCTTGTCCTACAGGAGAGGCTGTCATCTGTTCAAGCTAGGAGGAAGGAACTTTTGCAAAATCAGGATGATGAAGAGAAAGATGCATTTAAGGAACAACGTCAGAAGCTAAGTCAGGAGAACATGGTCATGAGAAATGAAATGCAAGCTATAATTATGAGAATGTCTAAGGAGATTGAAGACTAGAAGAAAAAAGAAGAAAATCTTGTTGTATCTTTGAAGAACAAATTTGAAAAATGTGCTAGGTTGGTTCATGAGAATGATATGTTGAGAACTGATTTAGTACAATCCCAGAGTAATGAACAAGATCTTGAGAGACAAATGATAATTCTGAGAGATGATCTAACTATTGCAAGTGAGTATAAAGAACACTTCAAGATTAGTTCAACACAACTAGATGAGTTATTGAAGAGACAAAGGTAGAATGGAGATTGCAATGGACTTGGATTTGAACAAGGACAGAGCTTTGGTACTGCAAATGAAGATCAAAACCATAAGACACCGGTAAGGCAGTTTAATGCCTATAAATTTAATGGTAGATGCTTTGTTTGTAACAAATTTGGTCACATGGCTAGGCAATGTAGAAATAGAGCAAATCAAAACAATAATTCTGCTCCTGGTCAAGGTTCTAAATGCAATAAGAATGGTCATAAAACAGAAGATTGCAGAATGAATGCAAAATGTTATGCATGTGGAAAATTTGGACATATGTCTAATTAGTGCAGGTCTAGCAATTATACCGGTTTTAGCAAAGCAATTCAAAAGAACAGTGTTACATGTTATGCATGTAATGAGGTTGGACATATTGCTAAATTCTATAGAAACAGAAATCCATCGGTTGGTAATGGAGGATCAAATGAGAAAGGAAAATAAAAGGTCAATGAAATTCGGAAAGATCATACCCAAAGATGGGTCAAAAAGTCAGAAGATCAATTTGTTGATGGGAATGCTCCGGTTCCTCAACCGAAAAAGGAGGTTGCTCCTACACCGAGAGGAAGCTCAACTGGTAACTAAGGCAGATGCCTTAGGGGTAGGAAAAATTCATGAAGATGTTGCATATGCCCCAAGAAGAGGTTTTGGAAGATGTTCTAGATATTGGATATGCTTATCCGGCATGGGGATATTTTATCGAGATCCAGTATCTTCCACCAGAAGTCATTGATATCAATGATGGATTAGGGTTTTTCTTGAAGGATAAAAGGTTGAATCTACTTCATTTTTTATCACCTTGCATTTAGAGCTATTAAGAGTGATTCAGAGTGAGTCTAAGGTGATTCAGTGTGATCATATATCTTCTTGAGTGATTTTACCAGCGATTGGAAGATGTCTTTAGGGTCTTTCACCGGCAACGATTCACATGTATTTATATTCAATCATGGAAGTAGAATCATCATCTGTACCTATCTTTGTTGCAAATCCGACTGTTGTTGAGGTCAAGGACCGTCTCAGATTGACTTTGAAGCGATATCTGCATGTTGCTACCCTGGACGATTCGGTTGGCGCATTTTCTCATGTTCTAAAAGGAGTTGTGTATGTTGAATATGTAAGAGCCTACATTCACTGTCACATTGAGGATTTGGGAATGTCTGATATCAAGAGCATGTACATGAATGAGTTAATGGGAGATTCCGGAAAGATTAAGCTCGAGTACAATCAAATTGAGGATCTAGGGTTTACCAACATTCTGGACATTCCAGAATTCAAAGATGAAATTGTTAGGTATGTTTTGAGTAGACTGCATGGAGAGTTTATCTGGGTGGATAGACCATATAAGAGTACGAAGGAGGCCATCGGGGAAATCACCGATTTACTACGGGTTGAGAAGCGTCCAGAGAAGAAGGTTTCTAATGATCATGTCAACAAAATCACTGGTGCAACTTCAGACAGGTGATCAATGAGAATCAATACTATCATCGACACAAATATCAGATTCAGAAGCATGATTATTGGGTATAAGGTAACTCAATCAAACCGTCTGAATTGTGTTTCTAGCTCCTGCATTTATGCAACACATAAAATGATGAGGGAGAATGAGAAGTTAGATCTATGTGGTTGGATGTTGGATGAACTGTTGATAAAACTAGGAAAAATTAAAGGAGAAAAGAAAGGAACTTTTCAGTATGGTAACCTAGTTGTCTGTTTAATGCTATTTTTCATCAATGGGACTCTCAGTTTTGGAAAGAGACAATGGGCATTTGATATCCCGGTAGGGAGGCAATTGAAAAAATCTATTGCCTCGTTGGGTAGTCAGAGAGATGATAAAGTTTGGGGTTATTTTAACACATTCTAGAAGGCTATGAAATCTAGAGAGGGTTCCTAAGCACATTGTTGAGAAATACTCAATTAACATATGCTTCATGGTTAAGAAAGATGAAACACTCATGGAAGCGGTCAAACCCTGGAAGATATGGATTGAGGAGATGGGTTATGAAGTTGATGCACAAATTTCAGATGCTTATGCAAAGATGTTGATCGATGCACCTATTGATGAAGCTGAGAAACCCTGTGGTACTGCAAAGTAGAAGAAGCAAGAGGTTGGAACTAAGTTCAACCAAAAGAAGAGAGAGAAGTAGGAAGGTAAGGAAAGTAAGTTTGTTGAAAAGGTTTCACAAGACATCAAAGCATTGATTGATGCTGTCCCGGAGAAAGGCAGAAAGAGAAAAGAACCATAAATGTTTATTGAACCTATTGCAGCTAAATCTACATCTGAAGATGACACACCCATGGTATTTAAAAGGGTAATAAGGAAGAAAACTTAAGAAACTAAGGTAGAGGCTAAGAAGCAATCCCTTAGGAAAGTTACCGTCAAGGCACTGACACAAAGAAGAGATCCTAAAGAAACACCTTCAGCCCCATCCGGTACTGGAAGGAGAAAGAAGAAGGATGACATTGATCTGGCAATTGAATCTGGTAATGCAACTATCATTCCACCAAAGACTTGTGTAGAGTTAGTTGATGAGATTACTAAGGATGGTATGTTAAAGAATGTATAGTTTTATTATGAATGTTTAGATAATAATAAACAAAGAGAAGTAGAGGAAGCAATTTTGTTATATTTGGATATTTATAAGAAAGTCTTGTTAGAAATTGAAGACCAAATACTGGTACACTTGTATGATATGTTAGATGCTATAAGACTATCAATAATGCAAGAGGACACACATATAAAGATACAAGAGTTGTTATCTGTTTCTATTTCTATTGCTCTAGAGGAGATGGATAAGACACTTGAGGTTGCAAATAGGAAAATCTTTAACAACAAGCATATAATAATTAATCTTATGTTAGGTAGAGTAAATGAGATAATCAAGGAGACCCACAAGGCATGGGTTAAGTTTTTTGAAGAGAACCATGGTTTTTATACTTCACCAGAATAAAAAACAGATACCGTAGACATCCCGGTTGAAGGAAAAGGAAAGGGTATTATGGGTACTTCACCCTCAATTTTGAAAAATGTTAAAATAGTGGAAATTAAGCCCCCGGTAGATATAAATATACATACATGTTGAGATGCTGATAAATACAGAGAGTGTAAAGGTTATTAATGTTGAGGACAACAGTCCTTCAGATCAGATTGCATAGGATGAGGATAAAGTTCCTAGGGAGGAACCGACAGTTATTGAGACTGCACCAAGTGGCGAAGCCACTGGTTCAAGTGAGGAAGCTACAAAGGTTAAAACATTAGAGGAGAAGAAAGAGGAATTCGATAGGGAACCAGTAGTGAGTCCATCATTATTGTCAATTGACACCTCGAAGGTTGAAAAGAAAAGCATTTAACCGAGATGAGCTCTACTAAACTCATGATGATGGTTGCACAGAAAATGTTGAAGGAGGGATTTATGGATAAAGGGGTTATTGATCAGTCTATCACTGTTTTGCATAGACTAATCCCAGAGTGCAAATTTGATAAAGAAGCGAGCCCATCCAACAAGCTTAAGACAATCATTGAGCACATTTCAAAGGATTTTCAATCCTTGCAATAGATATCAAACCGACAAGCACTAGAGAGATTCACACAGGCAAAGAGAACTACATTTGATCAAATGATTGAGTCTGAAAGGAAGGAAATCAATGATAAGTTGAAATTGATAGATAATTCTTTAAAGAAGTGTACAAATATTTACAGAATATGTTGTAACACAAATTTTCTTACATTTAATTTGGATAAGAAGATTAAGGAATCTTAGGAGAAAATTGTAGGTATAAACAATTCTTTTGATGGATTGAATTCATTGACTACATCCATTGATGGTCAAATTTTGGTTTTGGAAGCCCAAGTTTCTGCTCTTGAGAAGGAAAAAGACAAAATCATAAGAAGAGCCAGAAGTCTTAGAGGTTTGGTGAGTCCCCAGTTGGATTCACTTAGTGCACATAAGAAGGAGTGTATAGATATGGTTGGTAAGCCCACACCAACAGAGTTAAATGAGAAAGAGTCATTTGCCCATATGCTAAATGGACTTGTATCTATCTCCAACACTTTCAAATCTGGTTGGGATACTTATCTAGATCTTTTGGAGAAGGCCTATCCGAAATTTTTTAAATATATTAAGCTCCGGTAAGGTATTTTTGGGATATTCATTGTACAGTATCTTTCATTCTTCATCTTGGTTTTGGATTTTTGGTACTTTTTTTGGAATTTTTGATTGCATTGATGTCAAAGGGGGAGAGATATTGATGTGAAAAAAAAAGAAAAGGGAGTTGTATACATTAGGGGGAGTATAGATGGAAAACTGTGGAAATATGGAGTATTTTGTATTCATGGATATTCAGCTTAGGGGGAGCACGCTTAGGATGAAATCAACAGATGAAATCGTGATCATTTTTCACATGAGTGTTTCCATCAATGCCAAAGGGGGATATTATTGGCAATTGACACTCAATTGGTTGGTTTCAATTGGTTGTCATTGATGGCAACATGGCAGCTTGTTCCGGCTTCATGTTTTTGTTCAATTGTGCACCGACATGCACTTCACCGACACCGACAGGTTGGAAGGAATTCTTTGGTTACCGATTTTGCAGGCCGACATGGTTTAGAATAAGGTTATCAGTATTGAAGGTCGACATATTTTGGATCTGGCATCGACAACTATTTTTGATATTCATGTATTTATGTTATCTAGTTGACATGTATATTGATATTGTAATTATCTTTGTAAGGCGACACAAGGCATGATAAATTATAAAGGGTATATAGGTCAGTTGGTTAGATCATTTTGATATAAGGTATGAATACATGTATGTGGAAGAAAATAATAAAGGAGATGTGAAACATATGAGAGAGATCATGTATGTGAGGATATTTATGTAAAGGGGTATTTTGGTAAGGGTTTAGGGTTTCAGACCAGAACAAACATAGCTTAACCAAAACTGTATTAAGACATAGAAGATGCTATCTTAGTAGTTCATTCATTTCTCCGGATTGTAGTTTGGATTTGTATATAGTCAGTGAGGCTCCTTTTGTGATTGAGTAGTGTGCTCTAGGCTGTAAGCCTTGCTGCAAGTGCAGGCCCCTATATTTTTGTAATATCTCTTCATATGGCCAATGAATTGATATTGTGGGTCATAAATCCCACCGTGGTTTTTCCTCTTTGAGGTTTTCCACATATAATTCAGTGTGTTATGGTATCCATTTATGTGATTGGCTTATTGGTTTCTTTACTTCTTTCAATTGTATATGTACCAGTATACTGGTTGGTGTATGCATGTTTTAATAAGGTTAAAATTGATCATTCTGGTAGAACACTGATTCACCCCCCCTTCTCAGTGTTTTTGGATTCCAACAATCCAATCCATGAACATCAACATATTATGAATTTGACAAGGTACTGATAATGGCTTCGAAAGCTTGGTTGTTCTCCTGTTGCTCCTTCTGATCATCTGTCAGAATTCCACTAGGCAAGTTATACTTGGTAACAACATGATCCCAATATTAAATTCCTAAGCTCTTAATGTAAATCTTCATCCTTTCACTCCAGATTTTGTGGTTATCTCTATTGAACTTCAGACCCTCTCTCTTCATCATTTTCTCCTAGATCTTTTCCTCAAGCCATTAAGCTTATACTCAAGAGGACTTGGAATGCTCTGATACCAACTGATAACATGATGAAACTATAAAGATCTGGTCAACAAATGAGAGCGGGGGTGAATCAATAGATAGAAAATTAACTAAACATTCATCAAACTCATTTCCAACTTAGAATGAACTCATTGAGCTAACCGGTTTAGACACTTTAACAAAACTACAACAACACTGTCAAACCTTACCGGTTGACCTAATACTTCAGTGATACAATGCAACAGATCTGAAACTAAAATACCATTTGACCAAAACCTTAAACCACTTCACTAATACCAGTAATAACATGTTTTAGATCATTTCCGGTCATTTAAATATATCTATGCAGATTTACTAGTCATCCATATGAACCATATCAAAACTTATCCACAAAATCATCCACCACTTGACACAATGATTTTTCATGTGGAAACCCAAATGGGAAAAACCACGTTTGGGATGAATACCCACAAGTATTTTGAACTCTTCTGAAGTTCACCCTGTTAGGAGCTAAGCCTTGTTAGAGCTTATACAATAATGTTTAGTTAGGAACAAATTCGATTAAGGACTACCCGGTTAAGGGATTGACTACAAATACCTTGTTAAAGGTAACCTCAGTGGAGGATTTCAAATCCAAGCTAATGGATCACCTGGTTAGAGGATTTCAACAACAAGCTTGTTAGAGCTTACCTAGTTAAAGGATTTAATTGTTGTAATGGCTAGAGAACAATAGGTTCTTGGCTGATGTGGTAATAGCACTTTGTTGTTGAATTTGATCCTTTATCAATCCTATTTGCCTTCATAACATTTTGTAGACACACCTCCTGGTTTGGCAAAAATCACTTACACACTTAACCAAATTTGCCAACACATTTTCAAACAATCTATGCACCTTAAAAACAAATACATTAGGTCGGTAACACAACACAAACCCTACAATTCATAGAGATTACACACATATCAGTTCTATCTTGACTGTTAGATTCTATTACAATCAACTACACATTCTTCAAGGCATCTTCAACCGCTCCTGGATCACCACACTTTGAATCTTGTAGCTCATCATGCGTTTGTCACTTCATGCTATGCATTTTATCATTCCCAAGATAAATGGTTATCTTTACGCGCCAAATCCATTTCAAAACTCATCATGTGCAACATGCTTGCGTGGCATCTTCATCACCAGTCATCATTCGGTCATAAATAATCACAATCGATCTCCAAGATCCATCGTTTAGGGTTCTGCTTCTCAACTGGTTAGGGTTACCGGTTGATCTTCACTGCTTCAATACCGACTGCTTTACTGCTTCATTACCGGTTGTTTTACTGCTTCATTACCGGTTGCCTTACTGCATCATTACTTGTTGAAATTGACATCAATGACAACATTATACTTCTTTAATGCAATCTTCATGCAATGCCAATATGTGACTCTCACACAACCTCTAATAAATCAAAATTAATAATCTCCTAGAATTCCTAATAAATTCTAGTAGGAAACCATTAGGCCAGGTGAGTTTTATTTCTTCATCTAATACACTTTATCCTCTAGTTCATCTAGAGAAATGGGTCTAATAAGAAACTCATTCATCTCATTCAAGTAAGAAACTCATTCATCTCATTCAAGTAAGAAACTCATTCATCTCATAAAGTTGTTGAGAATGCAAAACAAACAATCATTTAATAGTAGAATAAAGAAAGTGGATGTTTTTGAAGAAGTAATTGTACTAAAGAAGCTACCCACCTTGGAACAATAGAAGAATATTTTGGCGAAGTTAGAATGATTTGGAAAATACTAGAATAAGGAGACAAACATGTCCAACCACAAATCCATAGGATGCAAAGAGATTAGGACTAGAAAATTAGCTCATTAATGATAATTGCATACCTTAATCACTACAACATAAAGTTCATCATGTGCATCATGGCAGACTTGGGTGCAAACATTAGCATCATATTAAAAAATACAAGGGAGAAATTGGGAAGGCCAAAATAAACAAGAAATCCTTATAATATTAGTTTAGAAAATGGATTAGGGATGCAAACAATGGGTACATGAAAGAATGTATAGATAAATGTACAAGGCATCAAACTAATTGAAGTAGTATCCATGAAGGAGCCCCTTAAAACATTTTAGGTATTGTTGGGACTAAAATGTTCATTAATTCAAATGCAAACTTGTAGACTCTAGAAGGGAGGGAGTATCTTTTGTGGATGATACCAAATTTATTCACATTCCTTTAGGACAATATGAAAAGTAACTCTTATGTAGAGGAGATTACTCGGGAGGAATATGAAGAGGATAACACTTAAGATTGATACTATCAGCTTCCAAATGGAATACAATTGAGGAACCAAAAGGAACCTCTAAAAAATATAGGGATTTATGTGAGTCTATATTATTTAGAAATAAGGGTCATCCATTCTACAAGATATCATAGATGGACAAAATATATTATGGAAAACTAGACGAAAGAACATAAGATAGCCTAGTCCACATCTCTAGAACACCTAAGCAAGTGAATCCTATTTTGAGGAAAATTTTGCATATTAAGTTACAATGGATTTTTTGAGCTGGTAACCTAGATGAATAATTACAAGATATGGAGAAAAATTTCATAAAGGAGGATTTGTGGATTGTTGCTTTACAAGATACACTATTTTGTAATTTCTCATGCTAGTGGAAGAAACACTAAGATAAAATCCCTTAATGACATAGCTTTAAAATTATTATTAGAACAAGATACACATAAAAGAAGGAAAATACTCAATAACTCCAAACTATAATCGTTCAATCACATCATAGGATCATCTACAAATATGCACTACAAGTTGGCACAAAAGAATAGAATATAACACTAGATTGCACATAAAATTCTTCAATTAGACCTTGACACTAGTTGTACAAACATGGTATATCAACCACATGATTGTATGCCTAAAACTAAAGATTGGAAAGAACTCTAGAATGATTTTATTTATAATTTCTCATTCTAGGACAAGACATGCACATTCAAAATGCACCACTTCAAATGAAAGAAATTATATTCAAATTGATGGAAGAAAAATACACTCAACAATATGCACAAAATCTACCGCTTCCTAAGATAAATGAAATTTGGAAGCTGATTGAATGGATGGATGCACAGACTCTACCAACAAAGAAAATATATTACAATACAAACTAGAAAAATAAGGAACAAGATCCGAAACTAGATATTAAAGTAGAAAGAGATATAAATATAGTTGTATAACAATTTTAAGGAAAAATATAATAATCAACCACTAAAACCAAGGGAGGAGAATATAGTATCTAGATAGGAAATCTAAAGATGTCCAAATAGGAGACAATTGGAATGATCAAATTGTAGCAAACGTGATTGAATTACTGGCCGAGTATTCAAATACCTATTTCCTTGGACATTCATAGACATGAAAGTTACCAAGGAAGAAGTTGATGTCATGAAGATTCAATTAGAAGGAGTGAAACCATAAAGGAAGTGACCATACTGATTCAATCCAATTATAAATAAAAAAGGGAAAAGTGAATTGGATAAAATGCATATGGTTGATGTCATGAAATCAATGCACACTATAGGGATCATACTTGTGGTTGTACAAAATAACAAAAAAGGGGAGATAATAATTTGTGTTGATTTCAAGGAGGTTAATAAAGCTTTAAATATTCATGATCCCTTTCGAAGTCCTTTCACATAAGAGCTTTTGGAATCTATTGTAGGTGGAAAAATATATTTATTTACAAATGAATTCTCTAGATATCACCAAGTAAAAATTTGAGAAGAGGATCAACCAAAAGTAACTTTTCCTATGGAATGGTGATCCTTTATGTATACATTCATGCCAAATAGCTTGAAAAATGATTTGCCAATGTTTGTCCATATCATGGTTAACACATTTAAGGATTTCATTCATAATTTTTTAGAGATTTATCTAGACAATTGGATAGTATATGAACTAATCAAGAGCTATACAAACACTCTGCTCTATGCTAGAAAGATACAAAAGCTTATGGATTTCATTATATATAAAAGAATATAACTTTTTGGTAAGTTTTGGAATGTTGTTAAGGCATTTAATTTACAAAGAGGGATTAGTGGTTGATCCCGTGAAAGTTGCACTAATCATGACATTACCAAAAACTACACTGGAATTGAAAAATTTGTAATGCTAGATATTAGTTACCATTTTAAATGCATTAGGGGATACACAATAGTTGTGGTACCATTAGAAGAATTGCTCCAGAATAAAACAAACAAATATATCAATTGGACATAATAATGCCAACAATATTTTGACATATTAAAAGAAAAGATAGTTGAAATACCCATTATGATATTCCCATACTAGAATGCTCCCTTTCATGTTCATGTTGGTGTATTTGAGATATCAATAGGAGTAGTTTTAGCATAATCTTGACATAATAAAAAAAACCACCCAATTTCCTTCACCAATTGCAAAATCTCTCAAGCCGAGAAGAACTCTAACACTACTAAAAGAGAGGCCCTAAAATGCTATAAGCCCTTTAAAAATTCATGAATTATCTACTATTCACATTTTACGTAGACCATGATCCATTAAAGTATCTACTAAATTATAGGCTACTCACATAAGGGAGAATATGTAGGTGGTAATTTCTATTTCAAGAATTATCTAAATCATCTCCCATAAATAGAACAAAAAAATTATCTAACTCCCAAACCATTTTTTTAAAGGTTCATTCCTAATGTAGAGGTAAGGGGTTCACCTAAACTCTCCTTAATACATTAGTCTTTTTTTCTTCACTTTTCAAGGCTTAACAACTTGGCAACTTTCCAAATACTTTGTCAAACATATGGACACACCTTAAAGTATGTGTAAATGACACGAATAAACCATTCAAGGATGCCAACAACTTTAGATTTCACAAATTACAAACTTTCTTTAGGTTCTTCTACACAAACTACTTTCATTCCTTGTAGGCTTCCTATTGGCATTGCACACTCCAATGAGAATTGTCGATGATTGAAGGTATTGTCATTGATGGCAACCTTGCAATCCTATGGCACCTACACCGTCAGATTCTACACCGGCAAATAGTTCACCGGCAACGATAAAGATGATTACCGACACCCCAGCCGACATGATTTTAATTAGTGTATATTGTATTTAATTGTAATATCTTTTTGTAAGCCGACAAGGCGTATTGTAATAAGACTCATATATAAGTATGAGATCTTGTAGATCATTTAAGATGCAGACATGGTTAGAATATTGCATAAGTAATGTGTGAATATTAAGACAGATTTTGGAGTAAGGTTTATGGTTATTGTATGAGCTTAAATCGGTACTAAACCTGGCATAGCAGATGCTGAACTCAAGCAGTACATTATATTGGATTTGCATAATCCATTTTTGTAAGTCAGTGAGACTTCTTTTGTAATTAAGCAATGAGCTTTAGGCAGTTGGCCTTCCTGCATGTGCAGGCCCCTATTGTAAGTAATACCCATTCAATGGCCAGTGAGTGAATATTGTGGGTCACAAATCCCACTGAGGTTTTTCCCACACCAGGTTTCCTCGTTAAAAATCTTGTGTTATGGTGTGCTTTCTATGCTGTGTTTATTGTTCATATTTATTGCATTAATTCTTGTTTATCGGTACACTGTTTTGGAATGCAATTTATTTAATAATGTTAGAAAATCTATTTACCAGTTAGATACTAATGCACCCCCCCCTCTTAGTATCTTTGGGAATCCCAACACTTCCAACTAAGAGCAATCATTAATATCTTTTGATGCAAACCTCAACTCAAGATCATGAGAGGATTTTTAGATACCCTTTATTGAGTTCTCAAACATCTCTCAAAATTGGCATGGGTTACTTTGGACCAAACTCTTCAAAACTTGACGATTATGTTATGCCCAAGGGCTAATTAGGCTAGGTAGAAAGAGGGTTTATTAGTTATATATGTTCCAAGACCCAAATCACTTTATAAACCCTTCAAACTTATCATATTTGACCTGCTCATGCTTACTAAACCATCTCCCATTCATTCCCATGATTATTTTATCCAATCCTCATCCCTATGGGTCTTAAATGACTCAAACTAATGTAAAAATAGCCTAGGGCATCAAGGAAACCATAGCACACTTAATCATTAAACCTTGCAACCTTGAAATGTGAAAGCATACATAAAAATGAACCATACTACATATTCTTAGACATTTCCACTAGAGGAATCAAGAAATATATGATTTTATTTACTCACTATTACCCCAAACTTCTGAAAAGGGCTGTAAGGAAGATTGGCTTGTTAGACCCATCAAACGACATTTTCTTTAGGATTGGTAAGAATGAAAAAGTTTTATAATCCAATTATCTCTTGTGAGCACCAATTCCCCTTTATAGATATAATTTAGAGATATATTTGTAGTGGTATGTTGAAAAAATCAATAAAAAGGTGCTCACATATTCATACTCTAATTAACATAAAAATTGGATACAATTTATTATACCCTTCTTAATTAGAGAAATAATATGTTATTTTCCAATTACATATTTTGTAGGGAAAGAAAACATTTTTTAAAATTAGAACAAGAATGGTTTCGATGCCTACCAAATAGTTTGAGAGAAATATTTACCATTGAGTGACACATGATTTTTTTTTGTCTTTTTGAATTAAAAATGCAAAATTTATCAACCAAAGTACATGACATATATCAAGAAAGTTCACATACAATGATGTGTCCAAATTAATTATTAAGGGTTTTTAAATAGATTCAAGATTTTTTTAATTAAATTAAAAAAATATAATAATATATAATTAAATAAAAGATGGATAGTATAAAGACTTCTTCATTTAGATGAGATGAGTTTAAAATAAAGATAAAAGACTAAATAACATTAAGAAATTAAAATATTTTCTAACAAAAAAGAATCTTTATCATCAAAAGTTTCAAAAACATTTCCAACAATAAAATCATCAATAAGCTCCCTCCCTTTCAAAAGTAATTTCCAAGGTAGGTTGAGGCTGGATCAAGGAGATGATTAGGTCCAAGTGTAAAATTAGGTTTTCCAGTAACACCACCCCCGTAAGGGGAACTAGAAAGAGTAAACGAAAAGACTACAACTTTTATTCGTCTGACATGATCTTTGATACCTAGATGCTAAGAATCATAAAATTGAGAACTTTTATCATGTCTATAAAGCAAGCTATAAAAGAAAACTAAGAACTTGTAGAAGATTGACTACAATCATAGAAGACTAAGAGACTGATTTAATTGTATAAAACATAATAATGTAATTTCCAAATTAATATATTTTTAAGGTGCCCAAATATTTAAACTCTATTTAACAAAAGAAATCTGAATGCAATTTATTATACCCATGGGTAGATTCAAGCATGGAATTAAACCATCTAATAGCACCAAGCACCAAGCATACAAGAGGAAGTAGAGGATAGTCAAAAGGACAGACCATTATCTGGGGACAACATTATCTCTGGTACTTGGAAGCTAATAATCACAGAACAGACAGCTCTGTCATGTCTAAAATACAGACCACGATAATGAGACTAAAAGCCTGTACAAGATTGACTACAATCAAATAGGACTAAGAGCCTGTAGAAGATTGACTGCGACCTCATCTACACCCTCGAAGAAAAAGGGGATCAGAAAAAAACAATCTTAAACAACAATACACGGAACACCAAAGATGTTCAAACTAACAAAGAAAAGATAAATACTTTTAACATGATAGCGTCCGTCCTCTATCTGCCACCATTAAGGTTTTCTCGGAAGCTTTGAAGATCAAATGATAAAGGTTCACTATGTGGGTGTAGGTCCGTCATTTCAACTGTCTGCTCCTGATTCGCTTCCGCATCCATTAAAAGAGAAACAAATTCTTCCTTTTGCGCTGCATCAGAATTCAACCACGCGTGCGGCCTTGGCCCACCTCTCATCCACAGGAGTTCCTGAACCACCTCCTTCATTGTCGGCCTCTTTTCCCCCTCCACGCTCAGACAATCTTTTGCTAAATTCGCCACTTTTTCCATAGATGCTCTATTCTCTGCCTCTTCTACAGTGAGCCGAGAATCTAAAATTTCAGTGAGATCTGTTGTCTTCATTGTATTGAGGAAATAAATGGCCAAGTTGCTTTGGTTCTTTGCTCTTTCAAAGGAAAGAGGCTTTAACCCAGTCAAAAGCTCGACCAGCACAACCCCAAAACTGTAGACATCACTCTTTTCTGTAAGCTGAATTGTCTGAAAGTATTCAGGGTCCAAATAACCCATCGTGCCCTGCACAACTGTGCTGATATGTGTTTGGTTCATTGGAAGCAGGCGAGACAATCCAAAGTCTGCAACTTTGGGAGTATACATATTGTCTAGAAGAATGTTGGAAGATTTCACATCTCTATGCACTATGGGTATTGAAGCAGAACTGTGCAAGTATGACAGTGCTTCGGCAGTTTCTGTAGCGATGCGCAGACGTTTTTCCCAATGAAGATGCTGCTCATATTTGTCACCATATAAATGATCAGACAGAGTGCCATTGGAAATATATTCATAAACTAACAAGGGCACCGGAGACTCTAGACAGCAGCCCAACAACTTCACCACGTTTCTGTGTCTTATCTGATTCAGGATAACAATTTCATTGATGAAATCATCAATTTCTTTGGAATCAACTTGTTTAGAATTAGCCTTCTTGATAGCCACAAGAATCCCATCGGAAAGAATGCCTTTGTAAACCGTGCCATAGCCACCGGATCCCAAGATTAAATTGGGAGAAAAACTTTGCGTTGCTTTCTCAACCTCATCCAAGGAAAATATTCTGACCCCATCTGCCTCCGATGAAGTCAATTTCTGCAGATGAGTTCCCCCGTTTCGCCGAAAATTGCTCTGCTTGACAAACCTCGCCTGTCTGTGCTTCAAAATCAACAGTGCAAAACAGCCACCGATAAGCACTGTCACTAGTGTCACACAAACTCCTGCACTCCAAAACACAAACCAAGATTATATTTTTTAACTCCCGCACTCCAAAACACAGAACAAGATTAAATTTTATAACTTTACTCAATAGTGCATACAATTTTACAGCAATGCAGAGCAGTTGCTTTAAGCTTGTACCTATGGCAACGGGTATAATCTCAAATTTTCTCGTAGAACAACGGGTGCCGTTCTTCGTGCCATCTACGTGGCCTTTCGCGCAGAAGCACTTGTATGAGCCCTTCGTGTTTTTACATCTCCCTCCCTCTGACGGAGAGTAACAGTCATTCAAACTAGGATCTAAACATTCATTGATATCTGCAGGGGTCAAATAGAAAACTCAACTTAAAAACATTCTCCTCTAATTTTGAAGTAAATATATCCACATCACATAAACACAGTACCTTTGCAGCCAGTGCCATTGGAGTACCCATCTCCGCGGAAACCATGCTTACAATTGCATTGATAACCCCATCCTACATCAATGCACTCTGCATCCGGAACACAATGGTATGAACCCTTTGTTTTAGCTGAGACACATGTATCATTTGGAATACTCCAATTCAAACTTATGGAAGCATATGTGAAGCTAAGGGTATGTGAAATCAAATCCCAGCTATTTTCATCAAGTATACCGGCATAATTACATGATTTGTTGCTGTCAGTGTCATTTTCCAATAATGAGACACTTGTTACAGCGATTTGATAATCTGTATAATTTGCAGGCACGGAAGTTTGGCAACAGCCATCCCCGTTGCAGTTAGAATAAGTGGCAACAGCACAGAGAGATATGCATCCACTTGAAAGATTGTTGTTCTCACCGATGGCAAACATGCCCATCGCTTCGCATCCAATTACAACAAACCTGTTCTGTGTAGAAAGCCTGAAAGGTCCTTCGCTCGAAATGTTAAACCCTGTCTCATCACGATGGCCTAGACAATTGGAAGTGGAAGCGACGAATTGGGTTGCGTTAATGAGGAGATGATGGTGAGAGATATTCAAGATTTGTACTTCACCAGAAGGAATGGACAGAAAAGGAATAGGATGTATACTTCCAAAGCTTTGATTGTGTTTGCAGTTGATTTCAAAGCCTGGCAGGCCACAACTCTTTCCTTTTCCTGCAATTGAAAAGGGGTATGGAATGCCCATCTCTCCACACTCGTCCAGACATTCATTTGCTTGGAGCTCGATAATATAGATAAAACATGATATAAATATGATCCACTCAATTAGAATTACCTTTGATAAATTCGACATGAAGATCTGGCCGCAGTTATCAGACAAAGCAATCACTTATTCTTCCACAGCAAACATTATTAGCAATGTCTCTCTTTTATTCTGTTGTTGAAAACTCGTATGCCTTCCATCGACCGAAATCGCAGAGGAAAAGTCATATGATTCTGATTCCATGTGAAAACCCCGTAAAGAAAGTCTAGTCTTCTGTGTCGGTGGAGGGCTGCATGTAAGTTAAGTCTTAATTATGGCGATGGGGTCTTTTGACAGATGAGAGCTTGTGTTTTACATCGGCCATTACAATGTGCATTCATATACTTTCCGCCCCTTTTCTATCTGCCTCTACATCATTACGTGTGACTGTAAAACATTAGCCTTCAAAGATACATCTTCCCGGACCCGCAAGACTTGTCTTACCTTGCGGTCTCGCAGAAAAAACATCTTCACCGAAACACAAGACTTGACTTACATGCGGTCCTCCATCGACACAGAAGACTAGACTTTCTTCCTCTTTTTCTACCTCGTCTTAATTATTCCCTTGTCATATTTGGGAAGTTTGCATTGCATTTTCCAAGATAAAAATAAACCTGGCGTATGTGTTGTGTTTGTTTTTCTCCATCGAAGAAAGCATTTATTTTTAAAAAATTCTGTTTTTCATAATCTCTAATGGTGTTCAAAAAGTAAGTTATGTTTTTACTTTGAAAGGCTCAAATGCAACCAATTTCAAAGGTCGTGAAATTATCGGAGACAGATGATTGTAACTAGCATATATATCTTAAATTTTAATTTAATCTATATATAATATGTTGAGAGATATCCTTCTCGAGGTGCCAATTTGACTCTAGGATGAAATTTCATTAAAAATAGGTGCATCAAAAAGGATATCTCTCGGTGTATTTTATATGGATTAAATTGAAATTTAAGGTATATATGCTAGTGGCAGTTGTCCAACGCAACATGGAAAACATAAAATAAATCAATATATAATTATATATTATTTTTTTTATTAAAATAAATTATATTATAATATTATAATATTATTAAATTATTACATAGAGATATATGAAATTATATATATGTATTTAGACTTTTTTTATAATATATATGTGTTGCAAGATCAAAGCAAATACTAAAATCTAAGATTATTAAACTTTATTTAATGATAATATAACACTTTATTTAATCATGAGTATTATGGCTATGGTTAGCGTTAGGGTTAAGGTTAATGTTATGGTTAGGGTTAAGGTTTACATCATGGTTTGGGTTAGGTTTATGATTAGGATTAGGGTTATGATAATGGTTAGGATTACCATCAATGTTAGGTTTCAGTTTGGGTTTAGGATTATGGTAAGGGTTAGGGTTTAGGATTATAGTTAGGATTATGGTTAGGGTTATGGTTATGGTTTATTATTACGGTTAAATTTATGGTTAGGGTTTAGTGTCAAGGTTACAATTATGTTTACGGTTTATATAATGAATATAGGGTTACGATAAGCATAATTACATTTAGGGTTAGGGTTAGAATTATAATTGGAGATATGGTTAGGATTAGGATTTGGTTTATGATTATGTTTTGGATTAGGGTTAAGGTTAGTATTATGGTCACAATTAAGGTTTATATCATGGTTAGGGTTATGATTGGGGTTAGGGTTTGGTTAGGGTGTATATCATGGTTAGGGTTAGCATCAAGGTTAGGGTTTGATTTTGGTTCAAGATTATGGTTAGGGTTAGGGTTTACAATTACAATTAGGATTATGGTTAGGGTTAAGGTTTAGTGTTAAGGTTAAGTTTATGGTTAGGGTTACAATTACATTTAGGGTTTACATCAACGTTAGGGTTAGAATTAGGATTATGATTCAATTACATTAAGGTTAGGGTTAAATTAGTATTATCTAGATCAATTAGGATTAGGGTTTGGGCAAGATTAAGGTTAGGAATAGATTAGAATTAAAGTTTAATTTGGGTTAGGGTTAAGTTTAGGGCAAGATTATTGTTAGGGTTAAGTTTTAGGATTATGGTTAGGTTAGCGTATGGACTAGGGTTAGGGTTAGGGTTAGGATTATGATTAGGGTTAGGGTTAGGGTTATAGTTAAGTTGATTGTTTACATCATGGTTGGGGTCAAGGTTAGGTTTAGGATTATGGTTAGGATTAGGGTTAGGGTCACAGTTAGGATAATGGTTAGGGTTAGGTTTTACATCATAGCTAGAGGGTTAGGATTAGGGTTATTTTTAGGGTTTGGGTTACGATTGGGTTAACGATTATAATTGGGTGAACTCACAATAATGGTTCCCACTTTTTTGCCACTTTTGACACTGAGATGAACATTTTTAAAATAATCTTCAACTTCCGAGAACTATAACTTTTAAACTATTAAAAATTTGAAGATGATGTAAATTAGTGATTTGTAGCATTTTGTTTGTAGATTCTATATACATTTTTTTCAATTTTTTTAAAGGATTTTTAAAATTTTTTCCATTTTTCTCGAAAAGTAGTTTTTTACAACAAACTACACTTTTTAAGAGTGATGTGCCTCCCGAAATGCATAACTTTTTTTCCTATAAATGATAAAAACTCAATTCTTTCAAATTTTGGTTTGTAACATCAATCTCCAGGGCTTGCAATTGGTTTGATAGTGATATGTTCAATATTTTTCATTTTATAGAGTTTTGAAGTCCACTAGTCATAATTCAGACATAGGTTTAAGTTTGAACACATAACTTGTTCTATATATATCGAAATTCAATTTTTTTTTTTGTTAGAAAGAAGACATCAATACCTGGGGCTTAGATATTTTTCAGATTTTTTTTGAATTAGTTTCTTATTTTTCCCAATGAGTTGAATAGAGAAGTTCATGTTCGGTGAAAAACCAATATTCCATAAAATTAAAAAAACAAGAACATAATAAATTCAAAATATAACAAAATTATACTCGTTGGAAAGCTTTCTCCAAGTACTACCATCTATTATTTTTGGGTTATCAAGATTATTTCATTCGTGCTTTGAACTAGAGCTCCGAAGTCATAAATTCTTCAGAACTCTGAAATTTTTTGGGAGAAACCTCTAACAGCACGGTTTGAATGAACATTGTTTCGAGCGAATTGGGTTTGCTCAAACCCACACACTTAATTTTGGCTCGTACTTTTTTGTAATGGTCAAGTTCGAACGAACCCGACCATTTTTAACTGTCAGGTTTCGTTCGAACCCTGGCCGACACAATTTTTTTTATTTATTTAAGTGGAGTCGTATAAATGTCCATAATTTTTTTCATTTTTTATCACACAAATGATTAAAATAATTCGCATTTTTGGATGAGAGAAGACATTTGAAAATTATTTTGAGGGCAATAATTTGAAGATATTTGAAGGTTTTTTTAAAAGCATGGGGAACAAGAAGAGAAGGCAAAATAAGACTTCAAGGAATTATTCTCCCGAAATGGAAGAAAGATATCAAGAACAAAGAAGACAAAGATATCATGATGCAAGTATCTATTTTTATTTTTATTTCTATTTAATTTTATATGTATTACGTACCAAAAATAGTGTTTATTTGTTAGTATTAATTAGTTCAATATTTTTTATCTAAATTTTTTAATGAAAATTAATTTAAAAAATATTAATTAAATTAATTGAAAATAGTAGGATTAAAAATAATCTCGTTTTAATTGGAAAGCATAATTAATTTGAGACAATATGTGTATTTGCAAATTTCAAATTCCATTAACTTGCTTGTTGTGTAATTGCATTTTTCTCCTATATAATTAAGTCCATTTATAATAGATAAGACCTATTAAGTCATAAAATTAATAAGACCTATTATGTCATAATTTAGGTTCTAACTTATATATTGAATATTTAAGACATGTACTTAATTTCATGTGATAGGTCCTTTAATATCACATAATATATCTATCTTAAGGGGAGTCAAGTACATTAATGTGAAATGTTTTTGCATACGTGGTCATATTAATTTTAATAATAAGGCCTATTATGTGATAAATTAGGACTATTACATTGATTATAGGTCTTAAATGTGACATAAATTTAGAACCTATTACATGTCATAATTTAGGTTCTATTTATATGACTTCATGTATGCAAAAATATTTCAGATTAGGAGCTCTATTATGCAATAATAGGTTTTAAATACACATGTGACAAATTATAGTCCACCTGTTATGACATAACAAATTAATATGAGGTCACCTTTATCGTATGCATGCATCAAAATATTTGTACTTTTAATTTTCAAAATTGGAATTTCTAGTTTATCAAAATTTCATTTTATGTGTTATTAGTGAGAGATTGAGGTTTTCAAAATAACTCATCAATATTTATTTCCACTTTATATGTTTATGTTTATTTGTTATATTAGCGCAAAACAAAATTTAACCTTAACACTATATGTAAGGAATAACATAAATTAAATGATAATAATAAAATAATTATAATTCTTCATGTGTAAATCTAGAATTAAACATCAGAAAAAAATTATTAAAATAATTATCATCTTCTTGAAATATAAATTATTGAACAAAATTTAACTCTAACTCTAAACCTACTTGCACACTAAATAAATTTGAGCCCTAATCCTAACCTGAGAACAAATTGAACTTTAAACCTAAACCTAATTTAATTAGAGTTATAACACTAAGGTCCTGAAAGTAATTAAATTTAATAAACCAAATTGAACCCTAATTTTAACACAAATATTTAAGCCAAATTCACCCCTATTCTTAAACCTAATTGAATAATCTATTAATTTGAACCTTACACCAACTCTTAAATTATGTGCAGAACGAGCTCGAGAAGAAGGGAGTTCTGAAGTGGGAGTCGAGGCAAACGAACTTGTTGAAGAACACAATATAGTTGATGAACATAGGGAGGAGATTGTCCAAGTTAAACCAATGGAGGTTGAAGGAGAGGGTTCAGGCTCCTTACCTCCTACCACTAATATGGATGAGCATATTGTGGATCTAGCTAAACAGGTGAAGAGAAATATTTCTTATAAAAATTTAGATCATTTAATTGAAATGGATGTGGATGAGTTGAAACGTCTCAGTGAAGAACCTAGAAATACTAAAAGGAGGTCAATGAATAAAAGTACAAAGAAATAATGTCTCATTTCAACAATCTTGATACTACACTAGAAAAAGCTCAATTGTTATCAATTGTACTTACTCATAAAGACTTAATAGATCCATTGAAATTGTTGGGTATAGATATAACAAGTCAAAAGAGGAAAACTTCTCAGCTACAAAAAATCTATTGTTGATAATGTTAAGAAAGGTTTGGTGAACATTGGTAAAAAATCTTGAACAATAGATAAGACCATTTCAAGAAGAGTGATGTTGACATCTTTAGTAAATGAAAGATTGCCTCAAAAAAGACAAATCTCTTCACTGTCATCTGAGTTTGGTTTTAGTAGAAGGACAATATCTAAATATGTTAAAAGGAGAAAGAGTTTGGATGATACTACCTCAGAAGGGAATTGGGCAATTATGTGTAGAGCTCCTCATTCTGATAGAATTGAAGATGTTGTTAGGAACTTTGTGACAAGTTTTTGGAATGATAATACTTGTCCTTCATCAAATAGTAGAGATGTTATCAAGCAAAGGATTGGTCCTGATCGTTATGATCTCCATGTAAAACATTGGATAGAAACAACAAAACATGAATTGTATGTGTTGTTTACTAAAACAAACCCTCATATAAAGATTGGACAAACCATGTTTGAACGGTTAAGGCCATATTATGTGAAGTTAAACAAAGTTTTCGAAACTTCTTGTTGTCGTTATCACATCAAATTTGACTTGTACTATCAGGTGTTTCGAAAGATTAGAGAAGATAGTGATGGTTATGAAAATGCTCCTCCTAAACGAACAAGTCAATTCATAGCATCCATCTTATGTGATAAATCAGATGAAAATGCAACCGGTCAAATAAATTGCATAAGAGGAATTTGTGGAACATGCGGGGACTTGGCTAAATTGCCTTTGAGAGATGAAGATACTGACATGAGGAAGATGGTAAATTGCAAGAGTTACAAGTACAAAAAATTTGAAACAAAATTTGGAAAGGAATCTACAAGGCTAGATTATGTAGAAGAGGAAATACCTATTGGAACATTTATGAAATTTTTTCGTAAGTTGATAAAACCATACATATGCCATGGTTTTTTTTGCCAAGTGGCAAGCAAAACAATTTAAAAGATCAAGAGACACATTCCCACTTGGAACTATTCTATCTGTAGTGGACTTCACAGAGAATTACTCTTTTGCACATCAAAAAGAGATTCAATCAGAGTATTAATTTTCAAAGTAAATCACTATTTCGGTGCATGTGTGTTATCGACATGCACAGATGAATTTAGATGGTGTTGATAGTACATTTGAAAATCACGTCATTAAGAAAGAGTACCACTTCTATATCAGTGATGATAAGGAGCATGACACACTTTTTGTACAACATTGCTTTAAGAAGTTTTTTGAATATTTGAAAGATAGAGGCATAACAATAGTTAAACATTTTGTTTGGTCTGGTTGATGTGCAACACAATTCAAATATTCGAGGCTATTTTATGCACTATGTAGATATCATTGAAATGAAAAAATACCACATGTTTGGAGTTTTTTTGAGAGTGGTCATGGAAAGGGTGAACATGATGGTGTAGGAGCTTGTATCAAACATGCTCTAAGAAAGCATCAAATAAAGTACATAGGAGATCGTATAGAAGATACACATGATGTTGTTGAATGGTGTAAGAAACACTTTTAGCAACCTAATTATCCTGGGGAATCATCACTGAGAACATACAAACCCATTCCATATAGAGTGTATTGGGAGATAACCGGTACGTGTTCTCTTTTAGTGTTTTATTTAAATTTTTTTAATTTTAAAAAAAATGTTCCTAATTCAAATGTTTCAATTTAACAACTTGATCTACATGTACATGTTCTTGTACACATGTACATTTTGCAGATGTGGATAGAAGATCAATGCATGGATGCAAGAGTGTGGAGAGGACAAGATCTTTGCATTGTGTCATGAGTATAGATAATCGCCCATGGACATTATACACTAGGGATTATTCATGTTTTTGTTTTGATTGCATTTTCAAAAACTATGTTGATTGCAAGAACCAAGAGCTTGGATATGTTAGTGAATGGAAATTGGTGCCACTAGATGTTTCTGACACATACGAGGATTCAAATGAGGATGAAAACTTTGAAGACATTCCTTTGCTTTCTGGTGATTATGATCATATTTCAGGATTGATTAAAAAAGGTACATATGACGTGTATATATATATATATATTTCCTTAAAAAATATTGCATACATGTAAATATTTCCTTAAAAATGACATGTAACTTAGAATTTATTTAACTTGTGTCAAATCGCAGGAGATATTTTTGCAGTCATAGCAGAAGATGGAAATATAGAAGGTGTTAGTTATTATTTATTGCGTTACACAGAAGAGAGAAAGAAGTTATCGAAATTTGAAATGAGTGATGGAATGTCATTTCCCACAGGTTTGAACTGATTTGAATATGTATGTACAAATCGCTTACGTGCAAATTTTTAATTTCTCACATTTCTTATATACATGTACATGCATGCTCAGTTGTAGTGCAAGGGACATATTTCAAACAAGTTAAAATTGTTCAACATGGGATTCATTTCACTGAATACCAAATTGACAACAAGGTATATCAGTATAGTCACTTGGTCATTGCTGTTGGCCTAATTCTTCAAATAGTTCCACGTCGAGGGCGGTCTCAAAAATGGAGACTAGATAGTGAAGATCATGACAAAATATTAAGTGTTATTGAAGAGCATTCTGAACCACTTGATGTGGTATGAACTATATATATTTAGTAATCCAAAGTACACATGTGGTTCAACCCACATGAATTGAATTAATACTTGATAAATTCTAGATCTCTTAACTTGTTTTGAAACTTGGATAAATATTTTTTAAGTTTAAATACATGAAATTTTTAATTATACCAAATTAGGATGTATGAAGTTAATGAACAAGTATGTACATGTTTAAATGCATGTTTAATTTGTATGTATATAGTACTATATCTAATTCTAAATGCATGTAATTTGTAAGGACCACTAGTTAAAATAATTTAATACAAAAATGCATATTTAAATTAGAATGTAATATGTACATGTGTAAAATTGATATATGTAATTAGGACATGTACATGTTGGGAACTATTTAGCTTGTATACATACCTAGAAGCACATACCATGTGAACTATTTAGTACATGACCTATTAAGTTTAGTTTGTTCATTCAAGATATTAATTAGTTCAAGTGTGATTTAAGTATTTCTAACATGTGCACGTGATATATATATATATATATATATATATATATATATAAAATCCAATCCAGTCCATCGAACATAAAGTACATATATAATCTAACATGTATGTACATGTGCACATGGAATATATAATCTAACATGTACATGTGCATGAAATATATAATCTCTAGTCTAAACTTCATAGTACATGATGCAAGAAATATTTATAATCTGATCAAACACAACGGAGGTATTTAAAGTATAATCTAGTCTAAACTTCATACATGCATGAAATATACAATCTGATCAAACATGTAAACGAGGTATAAATAATATAATCTAGTCTAAACTTCATACATGATGCATGAAATATATATAATCTTATCAAACACAAACCAGGTATAAAGTATAATCTAGTCTAAACTGCATACATGCATGAAATATATATAATATGATCAAACACAACCAGGTATAAAGTATAATCTAGTCTAAACTTCATACATGCATGAAATATACAATCTGATCAAACATGTAAATGACGTATAAAGAATATAATCTAGTCTAAACTTCATACATGATGCATGAAATATATATAATTTGATCAAACACAAACAAGGTATAAAGTATAATCTAGTCTAATCTCCATACATGCATGAAATATATATAATCTGATCAAACACAAACCAGGTATAAATTATAATCTAGTCTAAACTTCATGTATGTGCATGAATATATATATATATACATATATATATATATGTATATGTATATATATATATATATATGTATATGTATATGTATATGTATATATATATATATATATGTATATGTATATATATATATATATGTATATGTATATATATATATATGTATATGTATATATATATATATATGTATATATATATATACACATATATATATAGATATACACACACACACACACACATATATATATATATATGTATGTATATATATATATACATACATATATATATATATATACATACATATATATATATATACATACATATATATATATATATATATATATATATATATATATATGTATATATATATATATATGAAAGTCTATAAAAAGAATTGTAAATGAGCTATAAAGTCTGGAGCAAATCAACAAGGATCATGTCGGCCACGAATTATCAACAAGGATCATGTCGGCCACGAATTGAGCGACCATCTGAGGGAGGCTCCTGGTGAGAGTTTAGATGTCCAATAGACCCTTGCAAAAGTAGAATTTATTTAAATATTAAATATAATGTATCTATCTCTCTAGACACATGTACATCAAATCCAAGTAGAGTTAAATAAAAATTTAAATATAAATTCTAACGTGTATGTATACATACATGTACATATATGTACCAAAAACCATAACTAACCTGTCCACTAACAACATCTAAAGAATCTCTCCTACGCACATGCTCAGAGCTCAAGGAAGGAGTGACATGAGCTAACAGTTACACACACACACACACACACACACACACATGCATGCATGTATTTAAGGATTAGTCCATGATCAATTTAAATGATCTACAAATTAAAACTTAGAACTAGATTATTTATTAAACATGATCTATATATATAGATTTATCCTACATTACAAAATGTATACGTATCTTCTAAAAATTTAAACGCACATGTACATGTACATACCTGTGTATCAGGAGTAGGCTATATAGTCTGATCCTATCCTGTGATCATATCAACAACATCACTCGTGCCTGCATATCTCTCTCTGGCTGTACGTATCACTAAGGAGTGCAAGGGGCTAACTAGATGACTGGGCATCGTGGATGAAGTGTTTGACTGTAGTAGCATGTCCATAAATCCAGTATGGCTCAAATCTCTTAGTTTCTCCTCAAATGAGTCCAAACCCTCATCTGTGATATGGACTTGATCAGCTCGTAGCTCCTCCTCTGTAGCAATAGAGTGATCTGTAGGTGGGTCAGTGCCTGGAGCATGCGTAGAGTGATGAGAATGATGTGACTTCCTCGGGGTATGCGTTGATGCTGCTGTAGCCTGACCATCTCTGAAAATCTCCTCTCTAACATCAGCCAATGGTATCCCAAGTCGAGATGAAATAAAACTGTAAGCATGTAGTAGGTCCTTGACTAAATATTGTGACATCTGTACATGTCTACTACCTCTGACTATAGCTGCTACCTCATCTGGGGAGGGGATGCCAACAATAATATATCGATCATCTGAATCTGAAGCCCCCTTGTGAATAGAAGATGCATGATCTATGGATGATCGCGAACGTGGTCAACTCATCATATATCTGCCCAGCTTGTCAGATGATATGGTGGCTGCTGCTGATGCAATATGTCCAATCCTATCAATTGCTTCTCTCTGAGAAGCAATCACAACATGATCTGCTATGGGGGTCATGGCTCAAACTACTGTAGGAAATCTTTGGCCAACAAGGTCCCTGTGTCTAGGCAGAGCTCTATCACGCCTATGATATGCATCTCTATCAGCAACCCTGCCCCTCCCCTATCCATAATATCCTGGAATATCAAGGTAGTTTGGTTTCATCTGATAATGAACCTCAACAAATACCTATTGTGCAAAGCATAATGGTATCTGGTCATTATTAGGATAATGACCATGGGCAGCTAAGAAGCGTGGGTAAATCAATGATGCAACCTATGGGTCGATACATCTTGTGACCTGATATCCCCTCACCTTACTCTTCTCCTGATACTGTGGAAAGCATCTCTCCTTGATGGTCTCCTTCAAGACCACCCTCACCACATCAGTAAAAGAATGAGGATCCCTCACCTCACTCCTCAACTGTCTATATATATCCTCTATAACCTGAGGTGAGAATGAAGTGTGAGAAACTAAGCGGTTCCTCAATGTCTACAAACTATCAAAAATGGATGTGCATGTACTCTTGTACACACCATCAGTACAGGGGTCATCTAATATGACCCTCAAACTATGAAACTCACGATCACTGTACTAGAAAATAGTAGCAGTGTTGGGCAAGGGGGGAAGGGGAGATCCTATTGTGGAGGACCAACATCATCAATGTGTGGCTCTTGATCAAGAGCATGCGCAGGTGAATCCTGACCAGGAGCCTGCGAAGGTATATCTTGGGATGCCATCTATCTAGGTACATGTCATAAAGTTAAAATAAATACGTAAGCACACACACACATGAAGTGCATTCAATTTAAACATTAAAAATTGAAATCAGTTAAATTGTAGAGAGAGAGAGAGAGAGATCATTTTCATGAGAGAGAGAGAGAGAGAGAGAGAGAGAGAGAGAGAGAGAGAGAGAGAGAGAGAGAGAGAGAGAGAGAGAGAGAGAGAGATTATACATATAAATCTTCATGAAAGAGAGAGAGAGAGATCATTTTCATTTTCAAAAATTTAAATCTTCAAGAATACATAACAAATTCAAATATTTCAGAGAGAGAGAGAGATAACATATATTTCAGAGAGATAGAGAGATCTAACATGTGTATATTTAAATCTTTGAAATACATAAAAAAATCAAGAACATGATATATAACATGGAATGAAACAAGTCTCTAAATTTTTTGACAATTTTTTTGTTATTGAACTCCATATCTAAAAAGAATAGAGGTCATTGTATTTTTGTAATGGGCCCATATGATTATAAAATTATTAAATCTATAATATGTGATCTTAAGAGGAATGTCATATGTACACTAGGATGTTATAAGGTGTCACACATGTGTTAACGCATGTGTGACCCCTTAGGACACTATGTGATGGACTAAGGGGTATGTTGTTAACACTAGGATTTTATAAGGGGTCATATGCGGTTCTAAGGGGTCACGCATGTGTTATAACACATGTGTGACCCTTAAGACCACATATGACCCCTTAGGACACTATGTGATCCTAAGGGGAATGCCATATGTACACTAGGATGTTATAAGGGGTCATATGTGACCTACTAAGGGGTCACACATGTGTTAATGCATGCATGACCCCTTAGGACCACATACGACCCCTTAAGACACTATGTGATGGACTAAGGGGTATTTCATTCACACTAGGATTTTATAAGGGGTCATATGTGGTCCTAAGGGGTCACGCATGTGTTATAACACGTGTGACCCCTTAGGACCACATATGACCCCTTAAGACACTATGTGATCGTAAGGGGAATGTCATATGTACACTAGGATGTTATAAGGGGTCATGTGTGACCTACTAAGGGGTCACACATGTGTTAATGCATGCGTGACCCCTTAGGACCACATACGACCCCTTAGGACTCTATTTGATGGACTAAGGGGTATGTTATTCGCACTAGGATTTTATAAGGGGTCATATGCAGTTCTAAGGGGTCACACATGTGTTATAACACATGTGTGACCCTTAAGACCACATATGACCCCTTAGGACACTATGTGATCCTAAGGGGAATGTCATATGTACACTAGGATGTTATAACGGGTCATATGTGACCCACTAAGGGGTCACACATGTGTTAATGCATGCGTGACCCCTTAGGACCACATATGACCCCTTAAGACACTATGTGATGGACTAAGGGGTATGTCGTTCACACTAGAATTTTATAAGGGGTCATATGTGGTCCTAAGGGGTCACACATGTGTTATAACACATGCGTGACCCCTTAGGACCACATATGACCCCTTAGGACACTATGTGATCGTAAGGGGAATGTCATATGTACACTAGGATATTATAAGGGGTCATGTGTGACCTACTAAGGGGTCACACATGTGTTAATGCATGCATGACCCCTTAGGACCACATATGACCCCTTAGGACTCTATGTGATGGACTAAGGGGTATGTTGTTCACACTAGGATTTTATAAGGGGTCATATGTGGTCCTAAGGGGTCACGCATGTGTTATATGCGGTTCTAAGGGGTCACGCATGTGTTATAACACATGCGTGACCCCTTAGGACCACATATGACCCCTTAGGACACTATGTGATCCTAAGGAGAATGTCATATGTACACTAGGATGTTATAAGGGGTCATATGTGACCTACTAAGGGGTCACACATGTGTTAATGCATGTGTGACCCCTTAGAACCACATACGACCCCTTAAGACACTATGTGATGGACTAAGGGGTATGTCATTCACACTAGGATTTTATAAGGGGTCATATGTGGTTCTAAGGGGTCACACGTGTTATAACACATGTATGACCCCTTAGGGCCACATATGACCCCTTAGGACACTATGTGATCATAAGGGGAATGTCATATGTACACTAAGATGTTATAAGGGGTCATATGTGACCTACTAAGGGGTCACGCATGTGTTAATGCATGTGTGACCCCTTAGGACCACATACAACCCCTTAAGACACTATGTGATGGACTAAGGGGTATGTCGTTCACACTAGGATTTTATAAGGGGTCATGTGCAGTTCTAAGGGGTCACACATGTGTTATAACACATGTGTGACCCCTTAGGACCACATATGACCCCTTAGGACCACATATGACCCCTTAGGACACTATGTGATCCTAAGGGAACGTATAGTGTCATCAGGGGCATATGTGGTCTTAAGGGGTCATGTTGTGCGTGTAATAGGATGTGAAAATGGGTCACATTGTAGAGGATTTATTTTGTCTAATTTGTTTAAATTTGTTATCTAAATTTTCTAATGTTTTTTTAAATTAAAATTTATTAATTTTTCTAACATTTTATTTATTATATTTAGGTTTGTGACATTTTTCTAATTTTCTTTTTTTGCTAATGTTTTTCTAAGTCCTAATTTACTACCTTAGTTTTCTATGTTTTTCATAACAATTTTTTAAAATGTTGAAAAAAAAATACATCTATATAGTTATGTAATTTTAAAAACAAATTGACACATTTCAATCAAAACATTAAATTATCAAACATTTTTCTAAAATGCTGAAAAACAATAACTATACAATTATTTAATTAAAAAAATAAATTAACAAACAAATTATTTATTAATTTAATAAAAAAAGACATTATTAAACCAAAAAAGGGTTATTTTGTGCACCTGAAATAATGAGGGTCGAAAACTGAAATATGAGAGACACCAGCTGTTGCAGACAAAGCACAGTGACGTGATGCTGATGACTGGTTCGATCTAACCTCCACTGGACAAAAAAAGACAACTTTGAAAATGACACTTTAGCTGTCATGATCACTATTATAAAAGTTTTCAAAAAACCTAATTGAAATAGGGTTCGAACAAAGGGGGGGTTCACTCGAACCCCTTAAAATATTAATATTTTGGTGGGTTCGCTCGAACCCAAAATCCACCCATGGTTCAAGCGAATCCACGACCGTTGACGAGTTCGCTCGAACCCGAAGGGGTAGTTCGAATGAACCAGCTATTTCGTTCAAACCCTGCAAAAATTAAACTCCTCGCTTTCGCCAATTTCCTTCGTTGGCGAAAGTGGGAACCATTAATGTGGGAGTAACCAATTACAATGACTAAAGTACAATTAGGGTTAATGTTTGGGCTAGAATTTCATTAATACTAGGGAACAATTGGGTTAAAGGTTATACTTAATTAGAGTTAGTGTTTAATTGTTGAAATGGTTTAATTATATTTAGGGTTAGGATTAGAGGTCAATTAGGGATATCATTCAATTACATTAGGGCTAGGTTTAAATTAGGATTAGGGCTAGTATTTAATTATGTTTAGATTAGGGCTGAAGTTTTAGTTAGAGCTTAATTCTAGGGTTATAGTTAAGCTTAGGGTTACACTATTGTTAGGTTTCAATTATGGTAAGATTAGGTTATTGGTAGGGTCCATTTAGGTATAAACTATGGATATTGTCAAGGCTAGGGTTTGATGATGGTAAGCGTTTAATTATAGTTAGGGTAAGTATTATATTTTAATCTAGGTTAAAAGAAGGGCTATGATTCAATTACATTAGGGTTAGGGTTAAATTAGGATTAGAGTTCAATTAGGTTATAATTTTGGGCTAAAACTCAATTAGGATTAGGTTTCAAACCAATATATGAATATTATATGGTCTTTTGATGGAGTTTCAGATTAGGTTTCTGGTTAATGATATAATTAAATTTAGGGTTATTATTAGGTTAGGCTAGGGTTAGGGTTAAAGTTAAGATTATAGTTAAGAGTTAAGAGTTATGGTTAGAATTATTGGTGGGGTTAGGGGTATGGGTATGGAATTTAATTATATGAACCTAAATATCTATGTTTAAGGAGTCAATATGTCTAGTAAATTGATGTAAAAAAATTATACCTAAAAAATTATCCTTTTAATTTAATATCTACAATTTTCCATCAAGTTAAAATACAATAATAAAAGTTTGGAGAAATTTGTCAATTTTTTAATTATCTTTATCAAGAGAAAAAAGTAATGGAATACATAATATTATAAAAGATATAACTAAATTTTAAACAATTGAATTTATAAATATTTTTTATTTATATCAATTATATCCCATATTGTTGATTATTTCTTATTAAGTTAAAATATTATTATTCTTATCATTTTATTTGAATAATTTTAATGTATAATTTATATTGATTTTAATAATGAGCACACTTATCAATTACAGCTTTAAGGGTAATAAGAAATGATAACTCTTTTTATTATTATTAAATCCAATTTTAAAGATAATTTTGTTTGAATATTTTTGTTTTCATTTTTATTAATTTTAATAACTGCAGACACCTAAAATTGTCATGTCTAATTAAATAAATATTTTATTTATTTAATTATATAAGCTTAATTCTTCTATTAATTAAATAAATCTTTATTTATTTAATTAATTCATTTATCCTCTTCTAACCTTATTTCTCATTTAGATAAATACATTTATTTATTTAAATTATCCTTTTCCTAAATTAAATAAATATCTTATTTATTTAATTATCCCACTTCTTCTATTAATTAAATAAATCTTTATTTATTTAATTAAGTCATTGACCTTTTCTACCTATGACACATGTCATTCATCTCTTAATTCATACACTACCTACCCCTTTCATTATTTTATTATTTCTTTTACCTACCTTCTAATCATAGCCGACCTCCTTTTACACCTCTCAATCTTATCCCTCCATTTCATATAGTGTCTTCTATATAAGGAGATACTTCCTTCATTATCAAACCCTAATGATCTTTTAGGCACTTGACTACATTACGATCCTACTTGCAACCACATTCCGTTCTTTGTTGAGCTCTTGTGCACATAAAATCTGAGAGCAAATACATCAAACAAGATCAATGGAGATAGGAAGAATGGAGATCCAAACCCTATTGGACATGTGATGGTATAATCTTTGTGATTTCATTTGATTTGCATTGTCTTAGGTAATCTTCATATGTTATGGTGGATCTTTGTTGTTGTTAGGCTAGGGTTTTGTGGTTGAATTCATTTAGCCTTTCAATATCGTTATTATTGTTATCCATTTTCACCAGATACATTTTGGCACGCCCGGTGGGACTCTTGTCCCTTTTGTATTTAACATCTTGTTGCAGATTTTGTGTTTTGAAGTTGCAGATCTGACGTTTTTGGCAGCATTTTGATATTCCCACTTCTGCGCACTTTTGGATCTCGTTTTTTATTTTCTGGTGCGTCTGCAACATCTGGAATCGCATCTGTGTTATTGGTAGTATTTTATTTTGGAGGTTCCGGGAATCGCGTTTGTGTTATTAAGTCACGTTTACGGTGTTTTTAGCCGCGTCTGTGTCCAGAGGTCGCGTCTGCATTCTGGAGCCGCGTCTGTGTCTCATAGAACCGCATCTGCATCACAAAGTCGTATCTGTGTCGAGGGTAATCGTGTCTGTGTTCACCGGTTTCACATTTTGGGTTTATTGATTCAGTTTTGGATTTTGCATTTAAGGTTTCAGATCTGGTTTATTTTGAGCTAACATTTTTAGATCTAGCTAATGAACTTGGTGCAGCTTGTCTTGAAAGCAAAATCGTTTGGTTGAAGGCCCCTATTTTCACAAAGTCTTTTGGGTTTAAAATTTACCTAACGTGTGTGCTTGCAGGAAGGGGTGATTATTTCAAACAATCCAAACTACTAACAACTCTTTGTTGCAGGTCCTTGGCAAGGGTTTTTGGATTTTTTTTTTTTTTTTGTGTGCCTTGTTTTCATAGACTAGCAAACACTTAAATTGGTGCACTAAAATTGAATCATTGTCTTTTGTGTCTTGAGCAATAGGCTCTTTTTGTTTAATCTTTAGAGGGCTTGTCTTCTCGTGTGGTCATTAGGACTACTAGTGAGAAGAGAACGACCCAAGTGGTAGCAAGGAGAACCCACCTCTTCTGAACCACTATAAACAACTACATTCATGGTGAAAACTATGGATAACGTGTGCTGATTAGTTCATACCGACACTATGTCTCCCCATAAACCCGTTTGATCAAATTTATTTGATCAGTTGTAGGGCATAACCCCTACCGACTGGGAGCCTTCTGTATTTACAGAGCTGAAAGTGCCGCATGTATGGCCACATGAGTGGATGCCCTTACTAGCACCTTTTTGTTTTAGAAGCCCAAATCCTTCTAGTTGTTGGGGCAGGAGGTTGGACCTCTAGTAGCGGCCCACACACATACGATTCTTAGTAGAGATACAAAATTCACCACAGGGAGTTTTCGTGGGGACTGATGCTTGGCTGACCCGAGAAGTGAGTGCCGAGGGTGGAGCCAGTGAGGTCAAGCATTTAAGTATCCGCTCTGAATAGCGTAGCCTCGGGGGTAAAACCCCATGTGGGATCAACAACTATTGTCTTGGCTAGCCATAAGAATTATGCTTGACTTATTTTAAACATTCAAAACATTCAAGACCAAATAGCAAAACATTGTGTCTTTTGTGTCTTCAAGTGTATGCAAAACATTTTTTTACATCAAACAACACACTTTTTATTGGAGTCATTTTGAGTCTAAACACTTGCAAACATTGAGTCCTCATCAACACTGTGTCCTCTTGTCATGAAAAACAGTCAAACAGTCAGATTTGGTCACAACAAAAACGACTTCACAGATTGAAAAAAATTGCACAAATTTTGCAGAACCGCGTCTGTGTTGGACATAATAGCGTCTGTGTTGTATAACCGCATCTGTGAAGGGCAGAAACGTGTCTGTCTTTACATAATCAACATTACACTTTGCAAAAAATCTCAGAAGCGCGTCTGTGTTGATCAGAGCCACGTCTGTGTCAGGAAACCGAGTCTGTGAAGTATACAGGTGCGTCTGTGTTCAGAATTGAAAAGAAAAAAAAAAACTGTTACAGTCCAACAAACAAACACAGTCAGTTTTGGAATTCTTGAGCTTCCTAGGTCATTTCTCTAGGGTTTCATTTAGCATTCAACCTGTCTTTGGGTCTCACAAAGTCCATCATTGCTTTACACCTTACATTACATTCACATTTGTCTAAACTTGAGTCAAAAGGTCACTTGCTTGTCCTCATCATACTTTGTCAACACACTACATACAACAACATTTTGCTAAGTGGTCCCTCATCAAGGTCTATCACCTTTGGGTCTCATTTGGTCTTACTTAGAGTCAAGGTCAAATTACCTCATCAAGAGAAACTATCCTCTCTTTGGAAGTCACACCTACTCTACTACATACATACTTGGTCTTACACTTTGGACATTGAAAGTACACCTCAGATTCATTTACATTCCATCCAACTCTTGGTCTTCCATACTTTTTCCATTTTCATCTAGTCTCACACATCTCGGTCAATACCTAGTTGATGGTTGAAACCCGTCTTCAAAAATCTAGGAGAGAAACTAAAGAGGCTCAAGCATCCGCAAACATGAGTTCTTATGAGTATGACAATGATATCTTTTTCAATTCTAATCATACTACATTACCTGACATGGATGCCTATAGAAACATTCCAAATGTTGAGAACATGGACACTACAAACAACAATGCTACCCATAATGACAATATGGACAACTTTTCCATACATTCAGCAAATGTGGAAGAATCCATTATGAATCCCCATTTCAATCGATTGGTTGAGGAAATAATGAGGAGGGATAGACAATACTTCTTACAAATGATGGCACAAAGTGGAGCCAAGATACCTCATGATTTTGACATGTCTCAAATAATGGAAAATCAACCTTCGCAATAACCTCACTCCAACATGGATCAAAGGAGGCCTAATAGTGGAGGCAATAGAGGACCACATATGGTGCCTGAATCACCATCATCTTTGTTTCAAAAACCAGAGGTCCCACATACACATGGTAAAGCATATGATACTCACCTTCACAGACCATTATGGAAGTCTTATGCAGACAGATATGCTCAATCACATACCAATGCTAAGGATCAACCACCAAAGCAATTGGATATTCAAAGGCATGCTCAAAATTTGGACACAAGAAAACCCCGTGTCAAATTTGGGGGCAACACATTAGAACATGACATGCCTGTAGAGTATGGTATACATGGACAAAATAGATATGGCATTCCTCAACATGAATCTATACCAAGTGGTTCATATACGCAGCATCATTATAGACCTCCTCCATATGAACATGTGTATGATCAATATCATCCATATATGCAACATGCTCCTCCTCCAATTGGTGCCTCAAGCATGGGGTATGGTCCAAGAAGTCGATCTCCACCTAAGAGCCATTTGGAGCAACAAATCAGGGACTTACAAAAGAAAATGGAGGACATAAATACACCGAAGCCAACGTACACAATGAGAGACATATGTCCTTATCCATTTGACAAGAGCATTCCAATGCCTCCATTTCCTAAACACTTTGTGACACCTAAATTTGATAAGTATAGAGGAAAAGGGGATCCTATGGCACACATAAGACAATTTTTCACAACTTGCATTGAGGTAGCAACAGAAGAGACATATTTGATGAGATTATTCCCACAAAGCCTAGGTGATCAAGCTATGGAATGGTTCTCCCAACTTCCACCTGGTATTAAGTCATGGGGTGATCTAGCAGAGGCATTTTGATACAGAGAGATCAACTCTGGAACTCTCCCTAAGGATTAAATCAACTCAAGGAGACACATCAAAGGATCCTCTACATGCTAGGTGATTCAAAACCAAACTCAACTCAACACACCCAACCAAGGATAACATCAAAATGGTTTGTTCCAACACCTCTATTGGTCTTAACACATCCCAAACACCATAATACAAGGTTCTACACACCCCCAAACTCAGACTCAAACTCATAAACCAAACTTGCTCTTCTAGGCTCTATTCCTTGTAGCCTCCAAATCGGGTATTTTCAATTTTTCTCCAAATCATCCCAAAACACTTGACAAAAAAATTACATATTTAGACACCCATTTGGATGTTACACAACATATCAGAAAACCAATATAGGTTGTTTTGGACGGACCCTTTGCTGTCCTCAAATGTGCCCCTTTTTAGCCTTAAAAACCACCCACTTTACAAAGGAAGTACCAACAAAACTTAACACCAGATTAAACCCTTTTTTAAAGTCTCTTATTATGTTCCCAAACCAAGGATTTTTCAGGTCTTAGGTCTTGGTTGCACTCCTAGATACCCAAACACCCAAAAACCTCACTAAATCACCCTTTTCCCTAGGGCTTTCTAGAAATATCACTTCCAATCACTTCCAAGGCTCAACCAAAGTTCAAACACCTTTAAAATGGTGTGTCTAGACACTTCAATGCATAAAATACCCCCCTTGTTCAATTAGATTCTCTGTTGCTACACTCTAGCCTTCATTTTCACTCATTTCCAGTCACTTTTCTTCAACTTTCATGCAACTTTCATGGTGTACACCTGCACTCTTCATTCCTTCCTGTAAATCATGGGTTAGTAAACTATTGTACATGTTATTTGGCATCCATCCTATGAGAATCAGACCTGTACATTCATAGGATGGATCCTTACATGCTTGGAAATTCACAAATTAGTGAAAAAATCACTGTCTTTTCTGGGACAGTCAGCAATAAATAAAAATATGATACTTTCAAGACTTCAAAAATACACTCAATACATCAAAGGAATAACCAATAAACCCCCAATGTACAGAAATGATGATCCCTTAGCCTTTCAATGCAAAGAAAGCATGAAAAAACAAGGATTTGACAGCAAATAAAGAGTTTTTTAATTAATTTTCTGAGACAGTCCGTACAAGTCCGTACCAGCATCATCCAACCACACAAAAATTACTTTAGAGACTTTATAAGACCTTCCCCAACCAACTCCAACCAATCTCCAACTAATCCAAGTGATTAAAATGTCAAAACAACTCTAAAACTTATTTCCCACCAAAACTGGAACTAGTTGTTGAAATTCAAAATTTGAATTTTCAACTTTATTTCTAATACTTTTAATCAACTAAAACCTATCCCATTCAACTTATTTTGACATAATAAGATCATTAAATCACAATAAACTCCTATCCAACCTATCTAGACTCCATCATCCTATTACATTGCATTTTGGTCCTTAGGCCTTTATCAGGACCTTTAGGATTTTTACATAATTTATTGAATTCAACATTACAATAGGCCATTATAGGCTTCAAAACATTCCAATTGACCTCTAGTTATGTCATATCACTCTCCTTAGTCCTTGGTGTCCTCCTTTGTTCATTTGCCCTCCTGGATGCTCCGGCATCACATTTATTCAACATTTCTCCTACAACATAGAGACAGACATATTAGTCACTACTTTGTGCAACACCAAGCAAAAAGAGGGAGAGTCTTTTGCATCATTTTTACAAAGATGGAGAAATCTAGCCAGCAGATGCTCTTGTGAAATTCCACAAAAACAAATGGTAGAGATGTTCACACAAAACGGTAACAAAGACATTGGCTATGATCTAAGAAAAGCTTGTTTGTCTACCTTCAAGGATGCTATTGAAAAAGGCTTAGCGACAAAAAAAGTCCTAATTGAACAAGGAGTCATTAAGATATTCAAGGAAAACAAAGATGACTTTAAGGGAAAAGACAAGCTGAGATTTTGGAATAAAAACAAGAGCACAGTCAATGATGGTGTTGTTGACGCCAACACAGTGCAATCCAAATTCATTTTTTTGGGATCAAGTTCTACAAACAATCAAGTGAATACTCAAACAACTTCCAGATCATGAAGGAAGTACACTCCCTTGGGGGGAACCACTTGAATCAGTCTTCAAAAAGCTAGTGGCAAACAAGGTAATCACAGTTCCAGATTTTCCTCCATATGAACCAAAGGTTAAACCAAATTGGTGGAATGATGATGAGTATTGTGAATTTCATAAGAGCAAAGGTCACAAGACAGGAAATTGTCATCGACTGAAGAACATCATACAAGATCTCATTGATAGAGGTGACATTGAAATTGAGGGACACTCATCCAATCAAGAACATGAGATGTTCAAGGAACCATTCCCAAAGCATGACAAGGGAAAAGCTAAAGCCATAGATGACCAAACCAACTATACCAGAGCATCTTATAACTATGATTCAACCATCAATCACATCTCGATGGACAACTATGTCTCTACCATTATCATCAAGGACAAAACGTCTGAGAATTCTACCCAAAGACCTAGGATTGTCCTAAAAGGTGTTGGATCTTTTTCCGAACCTACCTCTGAATGTAATGTCACAACCCGCCGAGGTAAATTCACTTTGCAGGGTGCTCCAGCCAAGAACACCGCCTCCTCATCAACCAAACCTGAGTATGACCTTGTAGAACAGTTAGGGAAGACACCCGCGCTCATCTCCATACTTGAACTCTTGTGCATATCCCCCGCTCATAAAGCCATTCTTGACAAAATCTTGAGAGATACTGTCGTTCCTACTGATCTGAACGTGGACCAGTTTCAAGCCATGGTGGGATACCTTTCCATTCCACACTCCTTTACATTCACAAAAGCTGATGATGCCTCCGTAAGTCAGCCACATAATGCACCACTACACATTGAGGCTTTCATACACAAACATAGAATATAACGAGTCCTGATAGATGGAGGAGCTGGTCTAAACATTTGTACATTGAGCACAATTAAACAATTGGGATATTCTGATAAGGCTGTGAATTATACAAATCAAATCACCATCAAGGCATATGATGATGAAGAACGTTCGTCCAAGGGCATAGTCACTTTACCTCTTAGAGTTGGGCCAGTTACAAAGGATGTGGTTTGTCAAGTCTTGGATCTAGATCTCACTTATAACGTATTGCTAGGACGTATTGATAAGATAATTTTGTTTGAATATTTTTGTTTTCATTTTTATTAATTTTAATAACTGCAGACACCTAAAATTGTCATGTCTAATTAAATAAATATTTTATTTATTTAATTATCTAAGCTTAATTCTTCTATTAATTAAATAAATCTTTATTTATTTAATTAATTCATTTATCCTCTTCTAACCTTATTTCTCATTTAGATAAATACATTTATTTATTTAAATTATCCTTTTCCTAAATTAAATAAATATCTTATTTATTTAATTATCCCACTTCTTCTATTAATTAAATAAATCTTTATTTATTTAATTAAGTCATTGACCTTTTCTACCTATGACACATGTCATTCATCTCTTAATTCATACACTACCTACCCCTTTCATTATTTTATTATTTCTTTTACCTACCCTCTAATCATAGCCGACCTCCTTTTACACCTCTCAATCTTATCCCTCCATTTCATATAGTGTCTTCTATATAAGGAGATACTTCCTTCATTATCAAACCCTAATGATCTTTTAGGCACTTGACTACATTACGATCCTACTTGCAACCACATTCCATTCTTTGTTGAGCTCTTGTGCACATAAAATCTGAGAGCAAATACATCAAACAAGATCAATGGAGATAGGAAGAATGGAGATCCAAACCCTATTGGACATGTGATGGTATAATCTTTGTGATTTCATTTGATTTGCATTGTCTTAGGTAATCTTCATATGTTATGGTGGATCTTTGTTGTTGTTAGGCTAGGGTTTTGTGGTTGAATTCATTTAGCCTTTCAATATCGTTATTATTGTTATCCATTTTCACCATATACAATAACAAACTATTATTCTTTCAAAATTAGTCATAGTAATGACTCCCTATAAATATGGGGCAATTCCAACTTGTAATAACAAACTCTTTTTCTTTCCAAATTATTCATAGTAATGACTCTTATAAATCTAGATCACTACAACTTGTTACCATAATTTTTTTATAATTTTTTTCTATAACTTATTAAGTTTGGTATCTTTTTTTTTAAGACATACTTTTTATGCCTTGCATATCTATTTCCCCATTAGTCTCCTTGCATCAAAATTTGGGTCCCTTTTGTGTTTTCTTTTCTTTTTCCCTTTGTTCTTTTTTGCTTTTTTTTGACCTCGGAACTCCGGAGTCCTCGAGTCCCGAGGTCCCTTTGTTCCTTTTTGGTTTTTAACCTCGGAACTCCGGAGTCCCGGAGTCCCAAGGTCCCTTTGTTTTCTTTGGTTTTTGACCTCGGAACTCCGGAGTCCCAGAGCCCTGAGGTTTTGAGTCTTCTACCTCGGAACTCTAGAGTCCCGGAGTCCTGAGGTGGAACCTCATTTTCCTTGCTTTGGAACCCCAGAGTTTCGGGGTGGGGTGTTTCCTTTCTTGTGTCGAGCTCGGAACCTCAAGACCCCAGAGTCCCAAGGTCGTGTTTAAAGCCTTCGTATGGACGGGCTTGGGAAGAGGTATAAATAGGGATGATGAACTTTTAAAGTTCATTTGTGCATTCAGAGCTCCTCCTCCCTAGCTCCAAGCTGTGAACCTCTAGACTTTCAAGATTTATTTGGCATTTTTGGGCATTTTGATTCACCAGGTTGGTGATTTTTCTTGCCCATTTTGGTGGTTTGTTGATTAGATTTTCTTTCCTCGTCGTTCTTTTTGTTGGTTGTTAGGTTTTTGTTTGTTTCTTGTTTTCTTTTGCGTGCCCTAGTTTTCCCGCCTGGAACCTCGAAACCCTGGAGTTCTGAGTGGCTCCCATTCGAGTAACCTGGAACCCTGGAGTTCCGGGTCACTCCTATTTAATAAGCCTGGAACCCCGGAACCCTGAAGTTCTGGGTGGCTCCCATTTGAGTAACTCGGAACCCGAGAGTTTCGGGTCACTCCTATTTAATAACCCTAGAACCTCGGAGTTCCGGGTGGCTCTCATTCAATGAACCTAGAACCCCAAACCCCCAGAGTTTCGGGATTCCTTTTGCATACAACCTGACCCCGAAACCTCGAAGTTTCGGGCCTTCTTCACTCGAGCCTAGCTCGGGACCCCGGGATCCCGAAGTCCCGAAGTAAATCAACTTTTATGATTATTATCAAAGACTGAGGATTTATTTTCTGCTTGCAGGTTCAAGTGGTTAGATGGAATCATCCTCTAAGAAAAGAGGCAAAGAAATTGATAGACTCCCAGCCACCATGAAATATCATTATCAAGGACAGGTGTATGCTTCAAAGTTAGATGATCAAGTCAGATGGGTCACAGATACCAAAATCGGCCATATAGAAATTGAGGATATCAAGGCTCAATTAGACAAACCTAGTTTGGAGGCCCTCCACAGGAGAATCAAGAGATCGGGCCTAGTTGAAGCTACTGCCTTTCCACAGCCATTGCAGGCATCAGAGTTCATAATGACCATTGCCCCATTTTATAACCCAAAGACTAGAAAGTGCATGGATGCACAAGGAAAAACAACCATAGACTTGTCTCCTAACATGCTCATGTTGGTTTTTGGCATCCCAACCAGAGAGGAGATATTTCTGTTAACCGAAGAAGAGGCCTTAAGGGCATGGAATGATAAAATATTAGCCAGTAAGAGGCACATGAATAAAAACTGGTTGGAAGAAGAAAGAAAGAAAAGTCTCAAGGCAACAGAGATCCTGAGGGCAGATTTCAAAGAGCCCCAAAGAGACTTAATCATTATGCTTAGTAGGGCCTTTGGCAAGCCAGATTGCAAGCATTTTCATCCTTGGGTGTTTCAATTCATGAGCACTATTTTAATAGGGAAACACTACTTTGATTGGCCGCAGATCCTCTCCGCCAATATGTGCAAACAGATGAAAGAAGTTCAGCATACCCAAAAGTTCTTTTTCACATCATACGTCATTTGTGTAGCTATTGGAGTTGGAAAGTTTCCATAGCTACATGTAGAAGGTCAATTGCGAGAGGAGGAAGGATAAAATAAGGTATGGGAGTATTATTCCCAACTCACTCTAGCCAATGCAAAGGCTCATTTCAAGAGAGTTAATGATGCCTTCATTTTCTCAATAATAATCAAATTGACAAGGGGTGCATGATATTGGATTAGCCCAGAGGCCATGGCTATCATCCAAGAGTGGGCATGTTGGTTCATCCAAAACCCACGCTCCACTTACATCAAGGTTAGTGGATTCACATGGAACCCAATGTTGTTGCTCCAATATTGCAATGATAGGATAATTTTGCTAGACTATGTAAGGCAACTTGTGGGCCTCCAGTCACTTTTGTCATCAAAACACAAAGCAGGTATCGATTTCTTAGTATCTATTGGGTACTTTGCATGTTCTAAGATACAAGTAGCAAAATTAGCAGAACAAGAGTTTCAAGATTTGAACTTGAAGGAGTATGATCATGCTAGGGAGTTTTATGATCCCTACCGGAAACTTAAACAAGCTATGCCTAAGGCATATGAGGGGCACAAGCCCAGCTTGGAGGACTTTTGGGCCTACTTGCAAGACAGTTTTGAGGTCAGGGAGAAGAGCTATAACATGTTATCTGTGCCATAGGTAAGAGATTTCATAATTGAGACTAACCTCCCTAAAGACCTTAGGGATGATGGGGACTTACTTGATCCATTTTATAGGGAATCAGGGATAGATAAAAGGCCCCTCTCCCCAATAAAGTGGTCTACAAGTGAAGACACAAATATGGAAAAAGTTTTTCAAGTGGTCATCAATAGGACCAAGCAATGGTTAGGATAGAGGGTAAGGCCTAGTGTCTCAAAGGAAAAATAGAAGGAGTCCACTTCAGGGGTACCTCAATCAAGGGGCCATAAGGAGTACACTCGGAAGACAAGGTCATCCTCGAGGCAAAATACGTCCACCGATCCAAATGAGGAGGATAAACCTCAAGAAAGTACCGAGGACTTAATCAAGAAACTCCAGCAAAAGATGAGGGAGTCTGAATTGTTAAAAAAGGCAGTGGACGTGGGAGTGACTGATGGATTGGGAGCGGTACCACTTGCCAAAGTTCTCCCACCAAGGATGACTATAGGGTAGACTGCAGGAGAGGGTACCCAAGAGAAAGAAGAAGATATAGAAAGTATTGAGGATATACCTACTTAGCCACCTTCAATAGATGCCACACATGCTCCAAGCATCAATGCCCCTGTACCACCACCAGTCAATATACCCGCAGGGCAGCCTTGAGTGCAAGGCTTCAAGTCTACCACTGCAGGAATAAAATTTAGAAACATCGAGTCAGATTTAGATCAGGAGGAAGAAGATCTTGAGCAACAATGACCGCTAGAAGGCAAGCAAGAAGGGGATGAGGCAGAAGACCTATTGAATGAAAGACTAGTGCTAACCCCTCAAGATCAAGAGGACCTCCTCAAAGATATAGTAGCCAAGCAAGGTGAAATAGAGGCGGGTGGGAAAGAGATGGAATTTAATGAGAAGGTCAGTGGCAAACTAGGAGAGTTACATAAGCAACAAGCTCTCCAAACCAATCTAGCTCGTCAAATTATCCCACCTCAAGACCTCGGGCAAACGAAAACAAAAGTGAGAGATGAAGCAGAGGAGCAGGTAGAGGTCTATGTTATGACTATGGATATAGTGTCACATCAAGGTGACAAGGATGAAGATATACCGCAATGGCTGGAGTTTACCTTTGGGAAGAAAAAGAGAAAAACAGGGCTCCCTAAGGTCACTCTATAATAAGTAATCACCGAGGAGCCACCAAAGGTTAAGAAGCTGAAAACTATTCATCATCTATCAAAAAATGGTTATGGTGAAGTTATTGGAAATGTGCCAGTTCCATCCCAATCCGAGGGACAAGCTTCCACCAAATATAAAATATCCCAGATAAATTTGGGCAAACAAACCAAGTGGGGGGAGCTAGATACTTTGGAGTTAGCCATGAGCGTCGTTAGAGGGCGTGTAGAGAAGGAGCATACTTCCAACATGGAAATATAAGCAGCTGCTAATTGAAATGAGAAAACCCTTGGACTAGTGCAAAGCTGATGACCTGCCTTCTACCTCATCACTACCAGAGGAAGAAGTAAAAGAATTAATGGAGGTGAGACGGGTGGCCGCTGCAGCCAAGTCATGGGCCCAAGTAAATGCAACCAAGATAAGATTATTTTTGCAAGATACTGTGGAGATAGATCGTAAGGCGGTATAGGCAGGTGGAGCTTTGGCTTCCTATTCCACACAATGGGAATGAAAGTCAAACATTTTCAATAAACAATTCTGAATTTTGAAAAAGATATTGCAGCTAGGGGAAGAGATGATAATGGAGGAGGACCTTTTAGGGGATGACAGTTATGAAAACTTGCAGTCATATGTATACATATTGGAGCTGAAGATTGAAATGCTTAAGTAGTATATCAAGGATATGATGGAGATTCGGGACCCTCTTCTCCAGGAAATTTTGTCGTATGAGAGTTTTGTAAAGGATATGCTAGAACCCTTTGGCCTCAAATTAGAGAATACAGGAATAATGGAGCATCAACAAGTTTTGGATCAGTGGGATGCATATGAGGCACAACACCTAGGACCCTCGACCCAGTTTGATGTCACCCTCATGGACAGGTATACATATTTGATTACTCAGTGTCGGGAGGTGGCAGGCACGGTGAAGGAGTTAGAGGAGGGGAGAACACATGCAGGTGAAGTTTTGAAGAAATATAAATTTAGAGTTAAGCACGTAGCTGATCCTCTAGTTCAAGAAGTTGCATGTATAGTTGATAATTATAGAGCTTTTACCAAGAAATAAGGAATAAATGCATAATTGCTAAAGATGGCAAAGCTTTTTCATAAATCCTTAATCTTGTATTTTCAGCTGCAGCTCCTACTCAAGTTCCAATTTTGAGAGAAATTTTGTATGACTACGAAAACGTGGCTCACCCAGCATGGTCTTTGTAGTGCTCATGTAGTCCTTGTTTCGTAGTCGTTAAGTGGAGTGTCAAGGCAGAAACTTGCAAGTTAACTGCGACTCCTAGTTTTAGTTCTTAATTTAGGGTAGGTTTATTTCCTGGATAATAGGGAAGAGAACTTCTATAAATTGAGAAGTTGGATTCATTTGTAAGGGTCCCAAATTGATGATTTGTGGCCCACTTAGAGATTTTAGAATATTTTGCAGATTGTTAAGAAGTTTGAGTTATTTTTGTTATACATTCATTGAGATTAATATGAGAAGCAGCTTGTAGCTAGATTGCCTAATCTACGTCTATATTCTACCAAATCATTCTGTGTAATCTGGTAACGTCTATTATTTGGAGCTAGCAACATGGTTTAATCTTTTTGTTTATCACTTTATAAATCATATTGCACACGTTAGTGGTGTATGAGAATTATTGTGATAGGCCATATTGATGATTTTATTACCATAAATTTGTGAAATTGGTGATTTTGTAGGTTTTCTGGAGGTCCGTTGTTGAATGCTAACTTGGATAATATTTGATAATTTCTTGGATTGGAGGGAACTAATTGAGTGGCTCATTAAGTTGTTATTATATTGGTTTTTATTGTTATTTTCTTGTTCCCCTTTATGCTTCACATTTTATTTCCCAGAGAATCTTAAACCATAAAAACACAAAAAGAAAGGAAGTGCAGTTATCCATAACCAATGAGATTTAGTTCCAACCAGCAGGCCCCTTTACAGGTACAACCACATCAACCATTGGGTTGCCCATCATCGTCGTGACTCGACTATAGAGACCTTGGGGTAGGGAATTTTCCCAAATTCATTGCTTTTTAGGAGAGGTGGTGAGTGTTCACATTGGCTACCCAACTGTTGGCGGGTGTGTCAAAATAGTCGTCAACAATACTAAATTCTATATCTTTCCTATTTTTACTACATTGCGATCTTTTTTTTAATTATAATAAGATACTCATTCTTTCTAAATTACTCATAGTAATGAGTCCTTATTAATATGGAATCACTACAACTTATTACCATAATTTTTTTCTAAAACTTACTAAATTTTGTATTTATTTATTTATTTGTAAAACTTACTAAGTTGTATATATTTCCTATTTTTACTACACTTTTGATCTCTTCTCAATCAAAACATGGAAACGTCTATTAATTTGGGAATTAACTTGCTTTATCTAAAATTTGCATGCTATATTTTATTATCCTTAAAAATCTATTCATGTTAAAGTTGATACCAAATTTAATAAGAAAGATAAAATTACATTAATGTTGAACCTTGAACCTTTTTATATCTTAAAGTAGGAAACCCTTTAAAATTTTTAATTTATATTAATATTATTATTTATAAAGATATCCTCTTTTCAGAAACTTTCAATCTTTATATTTAAAAGTTTATTAACAATTGAATTTTTTAAAATGTCTATGTGCAAATAAATTTAATACAATAAATATATTCATGGTAAGCATCTAATTGAAAAATACTTTTCTATAAAAATTAGATTTTAAGAATTCTTTGGTTATTTGTGGCCCTTTGTAATGGGCCGTTACTAATGAGCCAACAATGTTACTCAACCTTTATTCACTAAACTTGAATGGCTGCATGCATTTCTCACAAGAAAACTTCCATTCCAAAATGCTTTAGTGAATCTCCATACCCCAATATGGCGCGTGTATCGAAATTTTGAGTACATTTTATCAATCTGTATGTTAAATTCAAAACGCGCGATCTTCCAGCCTCCGTTCTAAATTTTGAAGTCTCAAATCCTAAGCCCAAAATAGTGAAGCCTATAGAAATGTAAATTCCTATATCCAAAAATCCACGTATGTCTCATATTACCGACATCAAATTCTAGAAACCTAAATTTGAAATGATAAATGTGCGTACACACTATGAAGTAAAATTAAAATGCAAGCCCAATCAACTGCACGAATTCTAATAATCTGAATATGTAATTTTATAATTTCATTTTCCTTTTATCTTTTCAAATAAATGATATATACATAAAATTGAATGTAAATATTAAAACTTGAAGTGAATGACATTTTACCTCAAAATCAAAATGGTTGTGCCAAGTACAGTACCTGCAAACAAATATCCTTAGCAATGATGATAAATCCCTTAGACTTCAAATCCAGAACACAAGAATACTCTGGGCTGCAAGAAATACATTTAACCTTCGTGCTGTGGGCTCTCCTATTAAAATAGATTCTTAGAGGTGTTAATGCGAGTGAGTGCAAGCATATACAACAGTTGTGTGGCAGATATAATTAACACAAATGACTCCGCCATTTTCTTCATAAACATTGAAATGAAGAGTAAACAAAATCTTCTCTCATCAATGGAATTCCTCATTGGAAGATAAAATGAAGGGCTTACCAAACGCAAGTTTCTACCGTACAAATCGATTTCTTTGCAAGCCTAACTAACAATCACTAATGTAACATTAATAATTGAAACTGATATATTTTCTTACGAAATGAATTACAGTGAATCTAGATTTGCAGAGAAAGTGCAATTATACAACCATTATTTTGTTGTTTTGAGAAGATTTGAAAAGAAAACCTGCTATTGTTTTTATAATCCACATCAGCTATCACTGCTGAATAGAAATGTTTGTTGGCAATTGACACTCTATTGGTTGGTTTCACTATGTTGTCATTGATGGCAACATGATTTTGGGTTCCGGCTTCATATGGTGTACCAGTAGGCACTTCACAGATTCTACATCGACACCGACACCGGTAGGTTAGGAAGACTTCTTTGGTCACTGGCAATGCAGGCTGACATAATTAAGGTTATCGGTATTGGAGGCCGACTTATCTTGGATCCAAATTCGACAACTTATTTTAATATTTATTCATTTATGTTATATGGCTAACATGTAATTTGATACTGTATATACCTTTGTAAGATGACATAAGGCATACATTTGTATAGGGTATATAGGACAGATTGATTAGATCATTTTGATATGATAAGGATAGGAATATGGTGATGGATATGCAAATGTAATTATTCAAAGAGATTATGTATGTGACGAATTTATTGTAAGGTTTATTCTGGTAAAGGGGTTTAGGATTTCAACTGGAACTATATTCTAACATAGAAGATGCTATCTTAGTAGTTCACACTTCTCTGGATTGTTGTTTGGAATTTTATGTAGTCAGTGAGGCTCCTATTGTGATTGAGCAGTGTGCTCTAGGTTGTAAGCCTTCCTGCAAGTGAAGGCCCCTCATATGTTGTAACATCTCTTTATATGGCCAGTAGATTGATATTGTGGGTCACAAATCCCACCGTGGTTTTTCCTCATTGATGTTTTCCACGTATAAATCTCTGTGTTAAGGTTCTCATTTATGTGTTTGGCTTATTGGTTTCTTTACTTCTTTCAAATCTGTTTATATTGGTATACCGGTTGTTGCATGAATGTTTTGTTAAGGCTAAAATCTACTATTCTAGTATAACACTGATTCACCCCCCCTTTCAATGTTATTGGTTTCCAACAATTGGTATCAGAGCCTTGTACCTTAGAGGAAGTTTAACAACTTGAGGAAGATCCTAAAACCAAAATCATTGAATATGGATTTGGAGAAGCATCTTGAAATGACACTTGAAGATTATGATGTTGCAAGATTGAATAACTTAAAGCTACAAGATGAGTTGAATTCTACTACAGAATTCATTCTTGTCCTACAAGAGAGGCTATCATCTGTTCAAGCTAAGAGGAAAGAACTTTTGCAAAATCAGGATGATGAAGAGAAAAATGCACTTAAGGAACAATGTCAGAAATTGAGTCAGGAAAACATGGTTATGAAGAATGAAATGCAAGCTATAACTATGAGGATGTCTAAGGAGATTGAGGACATAAAGAAAAAGGAAGAAAAACTTGTTGTATCGCTAAAGAACAAGTTTTAAGAATGTGGTAGGTTGGTTCATGAAAATGATATGTTGAGAACTGATTTGGTACAATCCCAGAGCAATGACCAAGAGTTTGAGAGACAAATGATAATACTAAGAGATGATTTAACTGCTGCAAGTGAGTACAAAGAAAAATTCAAGATTAGCTTAGCACAACTTGATGAGTTATTGAAGAGACGGAGGCAGATTGGAGATTCCAGTGGACTTGGATTTGAGCAAGGACATAGTTTCATTACTGCTAATGAAGATCAAAACCATAAGGCACTGGTAAGACAATTCAATGCTTATAAATTAAATGGTAGATGTTTTGTTTGCAATAGATTTGGTCACATGGCTAGGCAATGTAGAAACAAAGAAAATCAAAACCCTGATTCTGCTCCCGTTAAATGTTCTAAATGCAATAAAATTGGTCATAAGATAGAAGATTGCAGACTGAATGTAAAATGATATACCTGTGGAAAATTTGGGACAAATGGCTAATCAGTGCAGGTCAAGCAATTTCACTAGTTTTAGCAAAGCAATTCAGAAGAACAATGTTACATGTTATGCATGCAATGAAATTGGACATATTGCTAAGTTTTGTAGAAGCAGAAATCCACCAGTTAGTAATGGAGGATCAAATGAAAAAGGAGAAGGTTAATGAAATTAGACATGATCATACTTAGAGATGGGTTAGGAAGATTGAAGAACAATCATCTTTCTCAATGACCCCAATTTGGGTAAGACTCCCTAATTTTCCTTGGAAATTATTGTTTGAATCTTTATTTGAAGTTATTGGAAATGCTTCGAGGAAAATTTTGCTAGTGGATGAGGGCTCAGCCAATTACCCACATATTACTTATGCTTGGATCTTGTTGGAGATTGACATCTCTAAGGATCTCCCTATGAATATTACCCTCAACTTGACAAATGGGCGTTGATTTCAGTCTTTAGACTATGAAGGAGTTCTCTTTCGCCATCACAGATGCTTCAATACAAGCCATTTAGCTACCCTGTGTTCCAAACGAAACAAGAACTATTAGGCTACTTGGTGGAAGGATGTCTCCTCCCACCACTACACTATGGGTAAAGATGACTCAGGTCAAGGCGATGTTACCCCTATTGATATCTTTAAGAATTTTCCTAGGGCAGGCATGCCTAGTGGATCACCAATTACTTCATCAACCTCTCCAATGGAGGTGGGTGACACTTCTGATGTATGGATGGTATGTGACAAGGTGGAAATGTAGCACAAGCCCAACGAGGAAAAGAATAATCAACCAGGAGCTCAGGAATCATGTTTATTGGATGAAAAGGAAAAGAGGAGAAAGGAAACCTTTTAGAGTTGGTAGAGATGAGTGTTGGTATAAAAGAGGAGAACTGGATAGTGGTACAAAGGAAAAGGAAGAAGAGTGATGGAATATCTCACATGTAGCTTCGTTCTCACTCCAAGTGTGGAGCAATTTATTAATGTTGTAATTCTTTGGATATATCCCATTCATGGGTCTTTCATTTTGGTTGGTTTGAGTTTGGATTGCGGAGAGGAGGTTCCCTATCTGTAACCTCCCTTGGTGTAGGCTAGACTATTTTTTTGTATTTAATTCACATGTGTGGCCCCGAAGCATCACATTAACTGATAAATAAAACATCTATCTTAAAAAAATTTAATAAAAAATTTAAGATAATTTAGCTTAAAATTTTTAATGTATGTTTTAAATAATTTTGTTTTTGGTAAGTACTATCAGAAGGGCTAGTTCCCTACATTTATAAGAAGAAAATTACATTAGCACATGAGATGGTGTCAATTCCATCCACCAATACATCAATTTTCTCTAATTACAAATCAAAAAGGAAATCACCATAAATATTCACATAATTTACAAAAGAGCCATATCACATCTCTCCAAGCCATCTCTAAAAATCCCCAACACCTCAACAACCTTTTGTTTTTAACCCACATTAACAACATCAAAGATTGCAGCCATAAAGCCCCATTTTGGGTTTATTTTGATATTGGGAATAACATAAATGGCAACCATATAATAATTTTCCTTAACCACATGATATGCAAACCTTGAGGCCCAATGGTACAAGCTTGTGGCCTATGCCACATGTGTAAAGAAGGCCTCCATCAACATCTCATCATGTCTATGACCCCCCTTAGGAGGTATGGCCCAATAATATACCAGATGGCTTGTTTGATTTCCTCCCCTTTAACTCTAAAAAAGTCCCCCAAGCTGCTGCTCAATGTCCTCATCATTAAGGATAACTTTAAGAAAGCACTCCTCGGGCAAAATTGTAAAACCTTGGTGAATCAGGCATTATTTTGGGGGGGGGATTTTTTTTTCAAAGTAGGAAAAAAAATAAATTTGTATTGGCGATTTTATTCTAGGGTACGAAAATTCCAAAAAATTATGGTGAATAATACCTTGTTCTATGGGGAAAATATATATTGTAGGAGGCGAATATTTTTCGTTTAAAGGAACAAATATATAAGTGTATGGGCAAAATTTTTACTTCGAAGGAAAAATTATTTAAGTGTATTGGCGATTTTTATCCACTGCTTGAAAATTATTTAATTTGTTTGGCTAATATTTCGTTATTTATGGAAAAATATATATTTTATTGGCGATTTCATGAATTCATTGCCATTAATAGACAAGCCACATCACATCACATCAGTACATCACAATGAGTCTAGACTCTGCATGATGTATCAATAAGCGCAACCTCTTTGACACATGACACGCACCTAAAATCCATCAATGATTTTAAACTATTCAATGATCATAGATCAATGGCTGAAGTTTTATTTTGGTCCAAATTTTTGAAGAGAACGTAATTCTCCAGAAAGTGCCCAGAATGGAATTGGATTCAATAGACACGTATCAAATGTCACAATCAATAATGTTGGTCGTTTAATATATGTCTAGTTAGTAACTGCAATCCACTCTGTCCCCATGACTTCCAATATGGTATTTGGTATTGGTTTATAGTTGTTTCCAATTTCGCATACTAGTGCAATTATGGGAAAGATTTGTAGGGATATACGAAAGATCTAAAAAAATTTAAAGGAATTAATACAGTTAGAGAAGGAATTATTACAATCAAGACATTCATCTATTTATAGACGATCTATGATTCTTTCATCTTCAATTAGCCTTTGGTAGATAAATTGTCAAAGCTCATAGTATTTAAATTCTACCTCTGTTTAGATCTATAGGCTCAGACTATATAATCTGGTATTCTGATTTCTCAAGATGGACACTCCTATCTGCTTGAGAAGCATTTCTATAGAGGACCAGAGGGCCTTTTTGGGCTCCGTTAGAGACCCAACCCACCAATCAGTTTGTAAGGAGGTTGGGATGTTCACTAATGAGGTTGTGAGGATGGTGTTGGGTATAGAGTTTCTGCATAATGAAAATAGATACCGTGTTAACACGGACGTTACGTCCCGGTTCTTGGCATCTCTTCTGGACCTCAGAGGAGACAAGGTGGATATGTTGATGCTATTAAGGAAGGTGTTTAAAGAAGACTTCCTTGGAGATGACGTTATTGTTGTCATCTTTGCAGAAGTAGGGGTGGGGATCCCTTGGGCGAATGAATTAACCAAGCTTCTCCTCCCTGACCAAACAATGGTCAAGCAACCATTTATTTTGAACCTGAACGTGGAGCAGTTGACGCATCATAGGAAATGGGTGCGGATTGGTAGGGACTTTCTCTAGAAATGGTTCCTCCAAGATGACTTTCTAGACTACAGTTGGCTTGAATAATTCTCATAGCTTATAATGTCTGAATAATTCTACATAGAGGGAGGGAAAGATTCTTAGGGTAAACCATGAATGTGTCCACTGCCTGTGCCCTAGCCCCGACCCCCTAGTAGTTTTATTTTTTTGGCTCTTTCCTCTTAACCTCACTCATTTTGGCTTTAAAGTTTTTGAGGGACTCCAACATATAAATATTATAAATTTGTGAAACATATATATTAATGATAATTTTGCAAATTTCAGTTTGTTTCAGTTTGCCTCTTATGGATATAAAAATGCTTTCTATTTCATTTTATTATTTGTTGTTGGCATCATGCCATGGCAGGATACTTAGCATAATCATTATGTTTTGAAATAGCTTAAATAGTTATTAATTTGCGTGGATATAAGATATAATTTTCACCATAAAAAATAGCAGGTCTATTATAATTTCTTCTCTAAAGTTAAAGAACAAACTCAGTGTCACTTCTGAGACGATCTTTCTAAAAGATATTTGAAGTGCTTGACAAAGAAGTATTTGAAAAAACATAATGTTAGGGATTGGTTGCAAGTGATAACATCCAATAAGGATCACAATGTCTATGAGCTACGTTTTTTTTTGTCTGAGTTACATTATTTCAGTATTTTGTTAAACAATGAAAATAAATTTAATATTGTGATCTTTTTTATTTGTGCTCATCCAACAAATGATGGTATTTGTTGTCAATTGTCATGGGTCCTAGGACTTTTGCCATTTTTCGGCCACGTCACTAGACTCGAGTCACTTTTTGAGAATGGTTTTGAAGACTTTTTAATCCTTTTCAACTTATGCCCGAAATAGAGCTTATTACAGTTAATTATAAATTAAGTATACAATTACAAATTTAGAATTTAACTATACTTAATTAAATGTATCATTTATGGAAGTCTTTCGTTAGAAGTTTGCAAAAAAAAATTATTGTTCTGACATTCGACCCGAAATACACCTCACGTCGTTGAACTGTGATCATCCAATGAACGACAATATCCTTTGTCAGTTGTCATGGCTCCCATTATACATAGGATTTCTGCCACCCAAACACCACATCACCTGACACTTCATCATCCCATGGGCCATAACCTTTCTTTCCTGTTGGTGTTCAATGACACGTGTTTCCGGTGAAAGTTTGCAAAAAATATAGAGATCCCACATTCGGCCTAAAATACAACTTAATTCATTGATCCGTGCTCATCCAACGAATGACAGTATCTGTTGTCAGTTGTCGTCCATCCTATTATCAATAGGATTTGAATATAAATTAAATGTATAAATTTATAATGAATTAAATATATAATTTAAATATGTAATTTCAAAACTTACATGATATTTCTTTTTTTTTATCGATAATTTTTGTATTGTATTACTTGGATATATATATTTCATTTCTAGGATAACTGGTGGACAACTAAGAGGGGGGGGGGTGAATTAGTTGTCAGCAGATTATATAAATCAAACCACTTTATAACCTTTAACCAGAGAACACAAACATTGAATACCAGAATAGCAGAAACAAATATCGATAAGCAATAAAACTTTAGAATGAAACAGAGAATTAACACAATGCAACCATACCACATAACACCATGATTTGTATGTGGAAAACTTGGTAAAGGGAAAAACCACGGTGGGAAGCCTACCCACAGTTAGATGATACTTCTGCAAAAAGTATGTGATACAATAAGGGGCCTGCACATGTAGGAAGGCACATTGCCTAAAGCGTACTACTCATTACAAAAGAGTCTCACTGACTACAAAGAGGTTATAACCACCTCAAGATAATTGGACAACAATCCAGAAGAATGAACTGCCAGAGATAGCATCTACCATGCCTGATTACAGTCCCGGTTAAGCTCAATACCAGAGGCCTTTGACCTCTTACATAAACCCAATTCAATCACCTATGATCGACCAAATCTCCTTCGCATATGATATTGCATTTCATACCATTCCATAATCTAAAATGAGATCTTACATCAATTTATACAAACCCTAAGGCCTAAACCAACTAGGTTGGCCACCTAAAAGATATTACAATAAGATCATTACATACATCCATATTACAATTATATTCCATGTCGGCTTAAGACCAAAACAACAATAACCAATCCATAAATCATCCCGGTAACGTGTAGAGAACACGTTAACATGATACCGGTCCATAACCTAGATAGGTACCAGACCTAATCTGGGTCCACCATGCCAAAGTGATGTCTTCAATCAGTTGAGACACGATCAAGGATCACCTTTTGCATCCTGAATTCTATCTAGAAGCTGCACCAACACCACTTAAGCATTCTGTCAAAGATTCTCAATAAAATCTTTGCTGGTTAAACCTTAAACCCTTACAGGTAGCACAAGATCTTCTACCGGTAACCAAAATCTGTCTGCTGGTAACCAACCAATACAACTAGTGTTGACATCAATGACAAAACATGAATGCAACACATAATCAATTCCTCCATATTGCCAACAGAAACATGCATCAATTGGAAGCTACTATAGGGCATTGACTGTTATTGTAAATCAATGAAAGTTGGCTATGGCACTAGAGGACATGTCACATCAATTCTGACAATTTGGTGAAGATTAGTTTAGCAAGAGCTGTGAGAGATTTACCAAGACTGAATAAACTAGAAAATAATGTTTGCAAAGAATGTTAAGTGGGAAAACAAACAAAGGGAACTTTCAGAGGAAAGGAACAATCTTCTACCAGACTGTTGGATTTGGTGCACACAGACTTATGTGGTCTACCCAGAATAAGGAGTTTACAAGGTGACAAGTATTTCATGCTTTTAATTGATGATCATTCTAGAATGACTTGGGTTGCATTTTTAAGAGAAAAGTAATAGGAATTAGAAAAGTTTAAGATATTCAAAGCTAGAAGTGAAAATGAAGTTGATAGAAGAATCAAATGCTTAAGATCTAACAAAGGAGGAGAGTTAGTTTTTGATAAATTTGACACTCTTTGTATATATATGGAATTAGGAGATATCTGTTTGCTCCTAGGACACCTCAGTAGAATGGTGTAGTGGAAAGAATAAACAAGGATATACAAGAGGTGGAAAGAACTATGATCAAAGAAGCAAACCCTTCGAAATTTTACTGGAGAGAAGAAATACATATTGTAGTATACACTCTCAATAAAGTTCTATTCTAGAAGAATATGGGAAGACATCATATGAGTTATGGCATGGAAGGATTCCATTAGTGAAATGTTTCAAGGTATTTGGAAGTAAATGTTATACCCGGAGAGATGAAGGAAATCTTGGAAAGTTTGACAATAGAATAGATGAAGGCATATTCCTAGGATATTCTACAAAAAGAAAAGATTGCTGATGTTACAACAAGAGATTGAATAAAATCATTGAAAGTGTAAATGTGAAGGTTGACAAAAACATTTCCAAATACTTTGGCATACAAGCATGATGTGAATCTGATGAGTCAACAAGAAGAGGAGGAGAGAAGAAAAAATAGAGAAGAAGATAAGAAGAAAGAAAATTAGGTTGCTCTGACAACTATATCAAAAACTTTGAGGTATGTATAGAAGAATCATTCCGAGAATCAAATTATAGGAGATAAGAACATAGGTGTTATTACGAGAAGCAAAGCTACTAAAGAACAAGTTCTTTTGTGTTTAATTTTTGAAACTAAACCTAAGACAGTTGAAGAAGCTTGTAATGATTAGAATTGGATGAAAACTATGAAGGAAGAGTTAGATCAAATTGAGAAAAATAAAACTTGAGAACTAGTCCCTAGATCGACAGATAAAAATGTCATTGGAGCAAAATGGGTGTTCCAAAATAAGCTAGTTGAAGATAGACATGTGATAAGAAACAAGGCAAGATTGATATGAAAAGGTTACACACAAGTTGAAGGAATTGATTTTGAAGAGACATATGCTCATGTCGCTAGAATGGAAGCTATTAGGATGTTTTTAGCTTTTGCAGCATATAAAGATTTCTAAGTTTATCAAATGGATGTGAAGCTAGCATTTTTGAATGGAGAACTAAAAGAAGAAGTTTACATTGAACAATCAGAATGATTTAAGTTATCAAATAATCCAGATATTGTTTGCAGATTGAAGAAGGTGTTGTATGGGTTGAAACAAGATCCTAGATCTCGGTATGGAAGGCTAGATAAGTATTTATTGGATCAAGGTTTTCAAAAAGGGTTTGCTGATAGCAATATTTACTTTAAAGTTGAATCGAACAAGATCCTAATTGTTGTTGTATATGTGGATGACATAATATTTGGAGGAAATGATGACATGCAAGAAGTTTGTTGGTGAAATGCAAAAGAAATTTGAAATGCTAATGATTGGTGAGTTGAATTTCTTCCTTGGATTGCAAGTGAATCAAAACAGTAATGGTATTTTTATTTCTTAGTCAAAGTATGTTAGAGAACAGTTGAAAAAGTTTGGATTGGAGAATTCTAAACCGATATGTACTCCTATGACTATCAGATGGAAGTTGACTAATGGTGATAAATCTCCTAAGACTGGTGCAAGCAAGTACAAATCGATGATTGGGGGATTGTTATACTTGACTACTACCAGACTGGATATTATGTATGTTATTTGCCTTGCAACTAGATTTTAATAATATACGAAAGAGTCACAAGTTGTTGCAATAAAGAGGATTTTCATATATTTGAAAGGAATAGAAGATTTTGGACTATGGTATCTTAGAGGATCGGATTTTATTTTAAAATATTATACTGATGCAAATTGGGTATGAAGTGTTGATTATAGAAAGAGTACCAGTGGAATAGAATCTTTCCTTGGTTTTCAGTTAGTTGCATGGTTAAGTAAAAAGCAAGACTGTGTCTTTATCAATCATAGAAGCTGAATACCTTGCAATTGCATCATGCTGCACTCAAGTACTTTGGATGAAACAGACATTGAAGGATATTGGTGTGATGTTCGATGAACCCATCTCAATCATGTGTGACAATACAAGTGAGATAAATATCTCTAAGAATCTGGTACTGCATTCCAGAGCAAAGCATATCTCTATTAGTATCACTTCTTGAGGGAGAAGGTGTTGGACAATGAAGTAAAGTCAAGTATGTATTTACAAAAGAGAAAGTTGTAGATATATTTATGAAGGCTTTGTGCAAAGACACTTTTGAGTATCTTCGATAGATGTTGGGGGTAACACCCATTCCTAGTTTGAACTAAGAGCATTTAGTAGTGCATTAGTCCAGGGAACTTCATGCATATTTTAGTCCGGACTAATGATTGGGGCTTCCTCTTAGGGGGAGCTATGTGGATTTTGAGTTGGTTTCAAATGTTGATTTGTTGTTGATCTTTGTCATTGATGTCAAAGGGGGAGAGATTGGAGAGTTCAGAATTACGTTTGTTGTTGATGAATATTGCCATCAATGACAAAGGGGGAGATTGTTGCAAATGTGAAGTTGTTGGCATGTTAGTATGGTTGTCATTTATATCAACATACTGATTCTGTGTTTCTGTGATTGATTTATGCTATGCATTTCTAACATGTTGCAGTTGTCGTAATGAAGTCTTGACATGTTGTTGGATGTTGCATTGGGATGTCATGCTTATGATTTGGTGCTTTGAAAGTTGTGCTCCGGAAGTGTGCTCAGTGATGACTATATTTGATAGTATTTGTAGTGCTCTGCATTTCTCTGCATTTCCAGTTTTGATGATGATATTTTGGATTCATGTTGTTCATGTCTTTATCTTTGTTATTTTGTTTCAGGACGTGATGATGTGCTCTAGAGTCGTGGTTGCTGATATGTTCATTTTGGGTCTGGTGGACCTTGAATGATTTTGTTTTTTCTCTAATGATTGTGGCGTATGGATAACATTTTGTTTTTGATCAATTTAGTGCGGTGTGGTTTGGTCCACTTCTCATTCCTTTCCACCGCGGGAATGCCTAGTGTAGACCTATTCCATTTTGGGTTCAAGTATACTTATTGGCAAACTTGGGAGAATTCTATTTTAGAGATAAATAAAGGATAATTGTAACGAAGAAGTGGGATATAAGTAAGTGGATTGAAAAAGAAGATCTATCTCCTATTGATTCAAATTTGTGGCAGGTTGTGCTCAGTTGTGGTTGAGCAGTGTGGTAGCGTGCTAATGTTGTTTGGTACTAGAGATAGTGAGCCAAAGGTTTCTTCTGACATTGCAACTGTGTGGTAGTTGTTCTTCAGTGGTGGATTACTTCTTTTTCTTTCTTCTTCTTTTAGGTAGTGAGCCCTTCTTTTTTTGGTCGATTTAGCTGAGCAGTGAGCCCATATGCAATGAGCATCCTAGTAGTGAGCCACCCTTTGTAAAAATCACCTTAATTGGTGTCACCCTAATAGGTATTTCATAATTGAGAATTAGCATTCTTCATGCTTTTTCCTTTCTTGGGTTTTCCATGTAAAATATGGTGTTTCATGTGTCTACTCTCTCATGCTTATATCTATTTATGGCTAATTAATCAGGAATTAATTTACCGGATCTGTTTTGTGGAATAAGTAAAAGATTTTAATTGACAACTAATTCCCCTTTCTCTTAGTTATTTGTGATATTTAACATCTTGTAGCTTTAAGCTAGAAGATTAATGAAGGGGATTTATCCATCCTTTTATTCAATACTCATCCTCTTATTCAGGGTAGGATTGCACAAATAAGGCTATATTCCAAATTTGGACCCTTCCCTTTATATATCTTGGTGTCTATCTTTCTATAAGTACCATGCCTAGATGGAGTTGGAAAAATGTGTTGGACAAGTTCTAGGAGAGGGTGAGCCATTGGAAGTTTATGGCTTTCAATATTTGATTGAGTTTTATTAATGAAGGTGGTGGTTCAAGCCCTTCATATTTATAGGTGCTCACTGCAAGTTGCTTCTCCAAGTTCCATCAAGGATTTGGATTCTCTCTCTTGATAATTCCTTTGGGATGAGAACCAGGATTTTTCTAAGCGGAGTCTAATTGAGTGGGATACTATCTATACACCGAAGTAGGAAGGGGATCTGGGACTCTGATAGGCTACTCTTACTGGTCAGGCCTTGACAACCAAATTGTATTGGAGATCGTGCATAAACCAAAATTGTAGTTAATCTAAAAAAATTTCCTTTAAATATTTTAGGGGTGTGGATGGTGCTAAGGTTCCTAGATTTAGCTTATCAAGAAAGGGGTGTATGATTTGGGACACCCTAAAAAAAGGAGCCATCTTAATTAAGCAAGGTGTGTTTTATATGTGTAATAGGGGAACTGTAAGGTTCTTAATTGGATTGACTCTTGGGATGGATATCTCCCCATCATGTCTATGCATTCACATCTCTAGTCTTCATTTCACCTCTTTCTTGATGTTGGGTGGTCTCATGTTTTGGACTTCAAGCCTGTCCAACATGCAGGGTGGGTGATGTTTATTTGGAAAGATTCTTTGGAATGGCCTCATTGTTTGTCAATGGAGGAATATCTAGTTGAACTCGAGAAGATCTTAGTTGGTAAGATTTATAGTTTGTTCGATGGGAGTGATTGTTTTGCCTAGAGCCTTGACCCAAGAGGGATCTATTTAGTTGCTTCTGGGTACTAGTCTTTGGCTCGATAGAAATTAGGGGGGATGAAGTTCCCTAATGTAAGCATGTTTGGAATTAGTTTGCATGGCCTAAGTGAAAATTCTTTCTTTGGTTTCTTGTTTGTAATAGATGTCTTACTTGGGACAACCCAAGGAAGCATGGATTTTAGGACCCATCTATGTGTGTCATGTGTGATAATAGTGAGGAATGCTTCTCTCAACTTTTTTTCTAATGCCCCTTTGCTAAAGATATCTGAAACCTTTGCTAAATCCTGGGGAAGATAAGGATATTTCCAGATTTATGGCAACATGGTTCATTAGAAAGCAATATTTGGGAAGCCTAGATATAATATCGTAGGAAGTCATCTATGACATCAGTTTTCCTCTATTGAATAAGATTTTAACAATTCATGATGGCATCAACATAGGAGGTCTTGAAACCCATTCATTGACTCTACAAATATTATATCTAAATATCAACAAAGAAATTGGGTCAAGTTGGGAGTCATTTTTCTCAAACATGATGAAGATTTATGTGACTAGTTGTGTGGATTGGCCATTCATGATAGAAGCATAGGTGGGAGATATCTGATCAAAGGAGGTAGTATCTACAAGTTTTAGATTTTTATTTTGTATGAATAAGGCACACTTACATGATATAGACATTATATGCTGAGTAACCTCGATGACAATAAATTTTCCCATGTAACATTGTTTGTTCCTATTGCTAGACCAACTCAGCTCATTTACTTCAACTCAGCTCATTTGTAATCTATTATCTGCATTATTTCAATCAATTTAAAACAAAAACATTGTGATTTGGAACTCGTATGAAAACCCCTCAAAGGAACACTGACTTTAAATATCTCTCTTCATTTACTACTCACCATTCACACAACTATCCCGAATATGAAACAAATTACTCGATTCTCTGTCGTAGAACAAACGTATTTCTGGAAGACTGGAGGTAAGTCAAGTCTTCCGTGTCAATTCAGATTTATTTCTTGAAACTTGTGTTTTACAGTCACACAGGCAATGCATCCACCAGATATAAAAGCATGAAAACTATATGAATGCACATTTGATTGGGCAACGTAGCATACAAGCTCTCACCTGTCAAAAGTGGCCATCGCCAAATTAAGACGGCAAGGAAATCTAGGCACGGTGGAGCCATGACCTCTAGTCTTTGGACACATGCCAAACTTCTATCGCGGAAGATTCATGGATTTGTGACTAGTTGGTCCCCAATGTTATAAATTAGACATTTGCCTCTTGTCTTAATTCTTTCATTATCATATTGTTGAAATGGGAGAGCTTTGAATAGGTTTTCTCTAGTCTTTTGAAACATGACAAATTTATTGTGTTGAATGTCTACTTATTGTGTTGAAATTGGGGAGCTTTGAATAGATCTTGTGTATCTAAAATTTATGGATTCAAAGATATTTAAAGAGATAATATATATGTGGATGGACTTGTTTCTTACGTGAGACATGATTTCATATGATAAATGTGTTCAGGTATGTGATTAAATATAATTTATATCTTTAATTTTCCCCCACAAATTTTACTTTATTACATAGTTTAACTAGATGATGTATTTCAACATGTTTAATGCACACTTGAAACACTAACTTGTTGATCATTTTGATTGTTTTTGTAGATTGTAACTTATGTCTTGTTTTATGCTTGTCAATTTAGCCATAAGATTTGAACATTGTTTTGAACATCCTTGATTACCTTTGTTCATAATTTGATTACCTTTTTTAATAATTTTCCTCCTATAAAACATTATCTTTCAAAATGACCAAACAAATTAAGACACTAGTAGACCTTTTATTTCCTCTACTCATCATTGCCCACAAGATGTCTTTCATAGTTCTATCGATAAAAGAGGCGAGTCTAACAAGATAAAAATACTTGTTGAAGGTTTTGCAAATGGGGTTGCAAGCTAAGTGGGTTTAACCTTGGAGGGAACTCCATGGTTAAGCATGCTTGACCGAGTTGGAGTAGTACTGGGATGGGTGACCTCCCGGGAAGTCCCAATGCTTCACCCTTGGGAGCATCACCTAGATGAAATGAGTTCTAAGTGGACCATTCATGCTCATGAGAGATTGGTTCTTGTGAACCTCTATTCATGAAATATGGGTCAATGAGTTTGATTCAAAAACTACACAGTTGAACCTTGATAGCAATATCATAGTAAGAGAAAAATGTGTTTCATCTACTAATGGAATTCTTCAAAGCTATCACCACCACTGAAATTTATGGAGATAATATTCAATATATTATTCACCATTTGCAATGATATTTGTGATAACAAAACTTCATAGATTCACCAAAAACCTTGATGATCAATGTTACAAATTTTTAAATTTAGATGTGTGCGTAGAAAATTGGGGGACCACTTTTTGGTCAATCTAAGATATAACCCACTCATATTATGACTTGGTAGTGATTAATTATGGGCTAATCACTGTCAAGCAATAATATGAGTCGCATTATAATGTGTGTGTGTTATAGCATGCTCACATTATGTATGCCATAGAGAGGGGTAAGAAGATAGAGACATGGAGAGAGATGGAGAGAAATATAGAGATAGAGATGGAGATGGAGAAGGAGAAAGAGAGGTAGAGGGAGAAGGAGAAGAAGAGATAAAGAGAGAGAAAAATAGAGGAGAGAGGGATAGCTCAAGAGATGAGAGATAAATATATAGAAAGAAAAATAAAAGCAGAGAGGAAAAGAGATGGATAAAGAGAGGGGGGGAATGTTAATAAGAGAGATGGAGAATTAAAAAGATAAACATGGAGATATGAAATGATATATGTAGAGAAGTAGAGAGAGGTTAAGATAGAGGGGTAGAGGGATATGCAGAGATAAGGATACATATAAAGAGAGGGAGAGATAGAACAAGAACTATAGCAAGATAAAGATATATAGATATAGAGGTCTAGGAAGAGGGAAAGATAGAGAGAGATGGAGAAAGAAGGATGATAGAGAAAAGGAGTACCTAGAGATAGAGAGGGAGAGAGGGAGAGAGGGTGTGATATATATATATATATATATATATATATATATATAAAGAGAGAGAGAGAGAGAGAGAGAGAGAGAGAGAGAGATTCATATATATATGTGTGTGTGTATCTCTTTTTCTCTTTCTATATATAGATAGAGAGAGAGATAGAGAGAAAGAATTCAATGTAGAGAGAGGGAGAAGGAGAGGGAGAAGGAGAGGGAGAGGAGGAGATACATATCGAGGGGATAGAGAGATAGGAAGATAGAGGTCGAGAAATATACGAATAGAAAGTGTAGACATCTAAAATTGTCCTAACCTAGTTAAATAAATATTTTATTTATTTAATTATTTTATCCTAAGCCTTCTATTAATTAAATAAATTTTATTTATTCAATTAATTCACTTATCCTCTTCTAGTTTTTCCCATTTAAATAAATATTTTTATTTAGCTAAATTATCCATTCCTTATATTAAATAAATATTTTATTTATTTAATTGGTCCCACTTCCTCTATTAATTAAATAGATCTTTATTTATTTAATTAATTCATTAGCTTTTTCCCTCTATGACACTTGTCATTCATCTCTTAATTATCCTCCAGCTACCCCCTTCATAATTTTTTATTTTCCTACCTACCCTTTAATCCTAGCCAACCAATTATCCTTTCACCTCTTAATCCTATCCCTTCATTTTATAAGGTGTCTTCTATTTAAGGGGATTCCTTTATCTTTTTACGACCATAACTAATGTGTCTATCAATCTTCATGGGATCAATCAACTTCAACCAATCAAGTGTCTTCACGACCATGATCCATTCTTTGTTGAGCTCGTGCACACATAAAATTGAGAGCAATTACAACATGAAAGATCAATGGAGATAGGAAACAATGGAGATCAAATCTTACTAAGCATGTGAATGGTATAAACTTTCTAGTTTGTTGTGATTTTTATGTTTTAGGTTCTTCATTGGTGTATGGTGGATTCTTAATTATAGAACTAGGGTTTATTTGGTTAGATCTTTGTTGGTTTTACAATAGTTGTGTCATTCCATTTTTATAGTATACAAAAAGAGATACATATGAAAGGGATATAGAGAGATATAGATGTAGAGTGTAGTGATGGAGTGAATAAGAGATAGATAATGTGATATAGATAGAGAGAGATGAAGAGGGCGATATAAGGAGATAAAGATAGAGGGGAAAGAGTGATAGAGAAAGGTGTAGAGAAAATTAATAGAGAGGGGGAGAGAGAGACATAGAGAGAAAGGAGGGGAGATAGAGTGATATATAGAGATATTGAGGGAGAAATAGGGAACTCAAGTGTGTGTGTGAGTGTGTGACTAAAATAGATATGGAGATAGAAAGGAAGACATATTTATATAAATAGATAGAATGGAGGGATAATGAGGGATCTTGAAATAGAGAGGAGAGAAATATAGATATAAAAATATGAAATGATAGGGAGAGTTTTGGATGGTTGAATGGATCAGAATACTATGAGGTGGGTGAATCGGTATTCTCACAACAATAAAAAAATTCACTGATTTTAATGTTAGCAATTAATTTCATTAGCATGAAACAACAAATACTGAATAAATAAAAAATATAATCACAAGATAGACAATGAATTTTTATACGAAGAAAACCCAAATGGGAAAAACCACTAAGAGGGTTTACTCTCAAGATAGTATAGCTAGTTATATGGTGTTTACAAGAGGGTGGTTTGTTGTTGGTTGTCTCATTGCTTGATTATAATATGAAACACTATCATAATATAACATGGGTCATTGCTAGAATGCTCATTGCAATATAAATAAATGAACCAAGGAAAATTGCATCTCCAAATGTATGAGGTCAGTTCCAAGATAAGCTCATATATCAAAACAACAACTTACAACATATCCGGTAAAGAATCTCTCTAACCTGTCCACAACTTCCTGCAAGAGATCCGGTAAGGGATTACTACAACTCTATCCACAACTGCCTCCAGCAGATTTGGTAAAGGATTACTGCAACTTTGTCCACAACTTCTTGTAGCAGATCCAACAAGGGATTATTGCAAATTTGTCCACAACTGCTGACAACAAATCTAGTAAGGGATTACTGCAACTCTGTCTGCAACTGCATTCAGACTTTCCACAATTACACACACCTTTGCTTTCCACTATTGATATCGCACACTGATCGCATACCCTTTGTTTCTCTATTGCTCACTTTCATTCTCTCTCTTCTCTTATGTGTACATGTTCCTTTGTCTACCCATACAAATATACTCATATATATACCAGTAAGCACATATACCAAGATAATATGTTAGCCAAGCACAAAAGATTTATACAATTATGCATTGCTTAGATCAACATGCTACTCAAATATGCCTTAACCAAAACAAGATAACCAAGTCGACCTTTATTGATCTTCTACACACTTCTTTCTTAATTACTGGAACACACGCTTCAATTACCAGAATAGAACATTGGTCTGTGAGACCCATAAACAAAAACCCATAGACATAAATTCCAAGCATAACAACTTCCATCTTCAAGATACAAATACCACAAATTCTGGAGCATAGAATTCATAGAACATACTGCAATACCAATGTTTGGATATCAAGCATAGAATTCATAGAACATATTTCAATACTAATGTTCAGATAGCAATTCAACTATCACAACTAATACCAACACTTGATACAAACCATGACTAGAAAAACACTAGGTTCTAGAGCAAAGGATCTTCTTAAAAATACTCTTTGTAGACCATACATCCCTTATTTCTCAATATCACATGCATACCTATCTTCCATTGTTGCTCACTATGCTACATTCGGTTTAACCAAGTCATAAGGTTTGACATCAATGACAAAATTCACACAAATCTTCTCCCGTTTTATCATTGATGGAAAAATATCTCAAAAAGAAAACCATGTCCGCATATATATCATATATCTCCCCCTTACTCATATAACTCATATTTCTCTGTTTCTCCCCCTTTGATATCAAGGACAAAGTGTCCCTCCAACAAAACAAACAAAAAAAAAGGATATCAAAAAATGCATATCAACCAAAAAATAATTCTTAACTGCTCTTCTTTTGAAAAATCCTTTTGTATTTCTCTTTGAGTTTCAGAAGGAGAACCTTCCAGGAATGCACAACTAGTTTGATACTCACAAATAAGATTCTAGTTTCAACTAACAAATCAATGACATGAGATAAGCTATTAGGAATGGAGGGATTATGTTCATATTCTTCTGCATCTCTAAGAAGTCTTGAAAAATGTTCCAATTTAGCTTCAACAATTTCTTTTACCTTCCAAAAGATACTCATAATGTCTTCTTTCTGCCTTTGTAGTGATAACAACTCAACGTTCAAAGAGTCTACCTTTTTCCTCTGACTACCATCTTTATCACTCAGAAAAACAAATATTTTCTCGATAGACCTTAGTTCAAATTGGATTGATTCATCTTTTACCTTGAATTTTTCCATTGCAATCGGCGATTGGAGACAATACTTGTATACTTTGTTGGCACTATCAATACAGTCCTTCATTTCAGAAATGAATTATGTCAAAGTTATCTAAGCATATTGCATCTCTCCAACATATTTTGTACATTATTTGCTTTTATCTCTGAAATGTCTTCTCCTTTCTCTACAACAGTCAAGTTTTCTTCAACCAAAGGAGATTCCATATCATCTAATTCAAATACATCTTCCTATTTTAGGTCTTTCTTCTTCTTCTTAGGTAAGAAAGAACCAGAGAGCACAATATCCTTTAGTTTCCTCTTTCGGGAGACAAGACTCTACTTAGTAGAACTGGTAGCAGGGGATATCGGGTTAATACACTACTAAAAATACAAGCAACGATCCAAACTGGAAGGGGTAGCCTTGATTCTTTGTCATGTTAATCTTTTCTAACAACAGATTCCTAAATAATTCACACACCTCTAAAACTGCATCTTCCATAACTAGCTTATGCACAAAAAGTATATCAATAGATGAGTTAGAACCTTCCCTATTTCGAAAGTAAATTATGTAAGAGATACCGTATGAAACATACCTTACCACAAGCTTAAGAATTGTGTCAATCAACAACACTCTTTGATCTCCTGTCAGTCCAGTTAGGGTTTCAACTTCCTTTTTCTTCACAGTCTTCTTTATCGGAATAGTTCCTTTTTCGCATAGATTAGTAATTACTGAAATGATATCCTTAGAGATAGGATAGTGTTTATCCAACTTGATGTAATTGTTCTATACTTGACTTAGGACAAGCTTGATCAAGCCTTCATTATTAAACCAGGGAAATTCGCTCCATGGATCTAATCCATTCTGCCCTAAATCTTTAAATTTTTGTAATTCTTCATCATTCAAATTGATTTCCAATTTCCTAATATTTTTATAATGAAATTCATCCAATCGTACCTTTTTCAAATATTGAAATTCTTCGCTGGTCGATTCCCTAAAGATCATCTTGGATTCCATGATGCGATCTCTTGCTTTGCTTCTACTCTTTAACCTCTTTTCTTCTCCTTAGACTCCTTTCTTTTCATAATGTAGAAAATGATCTCAAAGTTGTGTATTTATCTTGCTAATCACTTCTAGGGTTTACCCACCAAAAAGAGTGTCTCGTCAATGACATCAGCGTATTTACTAAATTATCGGATTGCAGAGTCATGCCGAACCCACAACATGAACTACTTCGGAGTAGGGGGGCCAAATTATTTTCTTTGAGAACTCCCCTTGAGCCAAAACAACAAGCTTAGTTACCAAAGGAAGAGGTGCCTACACCAGATTCCGGTACACCAGGTTTGCTTTCATTATTTGCAGGTCTCCTATCTCCATACCATGACTCCTTTTTCTTTGATTCACAAGTCTTGACCACATTAAACTCCATAGGCTTCTCCATAGCAACCACATTTTTGCACTTACTAGCATAAACTCTGGATTGTTTTCACTTATAACATTTGATTTTCCTCTGCATTGAATTCACCAAATGTATTCTAGATCTACACTAATTAGTCTTATGACCATAACCATTGCATAGATAACAATAGCCATGAAAATTCATATTCATCTCATTCATTCCAATCGGATAAATTTTTTGACCCATACCATGATTCCTACAATAATTTGCCTTATGACCAAACTTCTTGCAATTGTAATAGTGAGTGTTTAGTTCCTTCATGATTCTACATTTTGCAACCTTAGGACAAAATTCTTGCAATAAAGACTTTGGTATACATGCATGATGTGAATTTGATGAGTCAGCAAGCAGAGAAGGAGAGGAGAAAAAATAGTGAAGAAGATAAGCAGAAAGCAAATCAGGTTGCTCTGACAACTATATCAAAAACTCCAAGGTATGTATAGAAGAATCATTTTGAGAATCAAATTATAGAAGATAAGAATAGAGGTGTTATTACAAGAAGCAAAGCTACTGAAGAACAAGTTCTTTTGTGTTTAATTTTTGAAACTAAAACTAAGACAGTTGAAGAAGCTTGTAATGATTATAATTGGATGAAATCTATGAAAGAAGAGTTATATCAAATCGAGAAAAAATAAACTTGAGAACTAGTCCCTAGACCAACAGATAAAAATGTCATTGGAACAAAATGGGTGTTCCAAAGTAAGCTAGATGAAAATAGACATGTTGTAAGAAATAAGGCAAGCTTGATATGAAAAGGTTACACACAAGTTAAAGGAATTGATTTTGAAGAGACATATGCTCCTGTTGCTAGAATGGAAGCTATTAGGATGTTTTTAGCTTTTGCAACATATAAAGATTTCTAAGTTTATCAAATAGATGCGAAGCTAGCATTTTTGAACGGAGAACTAAAAGATGAAGTTTACATTGAGCAATCAGAATGATTTAAGTTATCAAATAATCTAGATATTGTGTGTAGATTGAAGAAGGCATTATATGGGTTGAAACAAGATCCTAGATCTTGGTATGGAAGGCTAGATAAGTATTTATTGGATCAAGGTTTTCAAAAAGGGTTTGCTGATAGCAATATTTACTTCAAAGTTGAATCGAACAAGATCCTAATTGTTGTTGTATATGTGGATGACATAATATTTGGAGGCAATAGTGACATGTGCAAGAATTTTATTGGTGAAATGCAAAAGAAATTTGAAATGTCTATGATTGGTGAGTTGAATTTCTTCCTTTGATTGCAAGTGAATCAAAAAAATAATGGTATTTTTATTTCTTAGTCAAAGTATATGCTAGAGAATGGTTAAAAAAGTTTGGATTGGATAATTCTAAACCAATATGTACTATGACTATCAGATGCAAGTTGGCTAATGGTGATAAATCTCCTAAGACTTGTGCAAGCAAGTACAGATCGATGATTGGGAGATTCTTATCCCTGACTACTACTAGACTGGATATTATGTATTCTATTTTCCTTGCAACTAGATTTCAACAATATATGAAAGAGTCACAAGTTGTTGCAATAAAGAGGATTTTTCAGATATTTGAAAGGAATAGAAGATTTTAGACTATGGTATCTCAGAGGATCGGATTTTCTTCTAAAATCTTATACTGATGTAAATTGGGTATGAAGTGTTGATTATATAAGAATTACCAGTGGAGGAGAATTTTTCCTTGGTTTTCAGTTAGCTGCATGGTTAAGTAAAAAGAAAGTCTGTTTCTTTATCAATCGTAGAAGCTGAATACCTTGCAACTGCATCATGTTGCGCTCAAGTACTTTGGATGAAACAAAAATTGAAGGATATTGGTGTGATGTTTTATGAACCCATCTCAATCATGTGTGACAATACAAGTGTGATAAATATCTCTAAGAAGGGTAAGTGCACCAAGATGGTGAACAAAAACAGGGGTATAAGTGGCCACTTTTTTTCTTTTCTTTTCTGAAAATAGGCAAACCTGAACTTCAAAGAGATATTAGAAGGTCATGCACTCAAAACTAGGAGTTGAGAAAATAATAAGAATTGTATTACTTTGAATCTAGTTTCTAAACTACTAAAGTTTTTTAAAATTGGATAAGATTAAGAGGGTCAAATCTCCCTCGCATGAAAACTGTTCCTGATTTTTTCAGAAAAACTTGTGTATTTTTTTTGTAATTTTTCATTGTGTGTATTTTGAAGTGACCGTATCTTGAAAATTTTGTACTTGTTCATGCGCTGGGCATAACTTGCATCAAAATAATTGAAAATGAAAACTTTTTTTAAAAAATTGTATAGAATCTAATGTAGAACAATAATATATAATTTATTTTGAATTTGGTCAAGTATATCAAAAGTTATTAAAAAAATTGTAGACATATGTCTGTGAGGATTGTCAAGGCACTGGTAAAGAAAATTAAAATTTACTATGCTGATGTTGTCTAAAAATAGAAAAATTTATAAGGTTAGAAAGATGAGAAGATGTGTGAGATTATGGTGGCAATTTTAGACACACCCACTTGATCATTTGTAAACTTGATGATGATGAAGTCGAGAAATCATGTGGGAAGATGAAAAAATGTGTAAAGGGACAAAATGGAGGGAAAATGGGCTTGCAAGCCTTAGGGTCATTTTTCAACCCTCTTACCAAGCCAAAACCCACACGGGTTCTGATGTGCAAGATAAATCATTCGGGTTTTGAAAAATAAAAAGTACCATTCATAGTTCTACATAACCCGTATGGGTTATGTAGAACTAAAACCATCATTTTGAGTTTCACAAAACCCGTACGCGTTATGAAAAACCATAATTTTGAGTTTCACAAAACCAATACGGGTTATGAAAAACATCATTTTGAGTTTCACAAAACCTATACGGGTTATGAAAAACCATTATTTTGATTTTCACAAAACTAGTACGGGTTATGAAAAACATCATTTTGAGTTTCACAAAACCCGTACGGGTTATGAAGACATCAAAATATATGCTTGTAAACTTAGCATATACTACACATATGTATAGACATACATATGTAATATGTGTTTATGTATGTATATATGCATATCTATAGTTATATATACATATATTTATATAGATATATGTATGTATGTTTGTATACATGCATGTCTCTCTTCTTTTCCTCTCTCTTGTCTTCCTTCCCCTATCACCGTCTTTGTCTATTCCAAGCCCTAATTATCCTCCTTGAGTTCTATCTCATCTCTCTCCCCCTCACACTTCTCTCTCTGCCGAGTCTCTCACCCTCTTCTCCTTCTCGTTCTCTCTCTACCTCATGTCTCTGACCCTCTCTCTCTCTCTATCTCTCTCTCTCTCGTGCGCGTGTTATCCTATCCTATTATCACCCTCTCCCCCTTCTCTCTCTTTCTCTCCCCCTACCTCTCCCTCTCCCCCTACCTCTCCCTTCCCCTCTCATTATCTTATCCTATTCTCTCTCCTCCTCCCCCTCTCTTGACCCTATTCTCTCTCTCTCTCTCTCTCTCTCTCTCTCTCTCTCTCTCTTTCCTAATCTCCCTCCCTCCCCCTCTCCTTATCCTACTCTATCTCTCTCTCTCTCTCACACACACACATTCTCTTTCTCCCTCTCTTTATCCTATTCTCCCCATCTCCACCCTCTCTCTCTGTTCCTCTCCCTATCCCTCTCCCTCTCCCTCTCTCTGGCTATCTCTCCCTCCCCCTCTCCTTATCATATTATCTCCCTCTCTTCTTATCCCCTATTGTCTATCTTACCCCCTCTCCCCCTATTCTCTCTCTAACTGCCTTTCTCACCCCCTCTCCTTATCCTATTCTCTCCCTCTCTTCCTATCCCCTTATCTCTCTCTCAATCCTATTCTCACCCTCTCTCCCTTCTCTTTCTTTCCCTATCTCTCTCACTCTCTTCCTATCCCCTTCTCTCTCTATCTCTAACACTCTCTCCCTCACCCTCTCCTTATCCTATTCTATCCCTCTTCCTACCCCCTTCTCTCTCTCTCTCTCTCTCTCTCTCTCTCTCTCTCTCTCTCTCTCTCTCTCTCCCTCTCTTCCTATCCCCTTATCTCTTTGTCTCTAACTCTCTCCCCCTCCCCCTCTCCTTATCCTATTCTATCCCTCTTCCTATCCCCTACTCTCTCTCTCTAACTCTCTCTCCCTCCCCCTCTCCCTATCCTATCCTATTCTCTCTCTCTCTCTCTCTCTTAATCCTATTCTCACCCTCTCTCCCTTCTCTTTCTTTCCCTATCTCTCTCCCTCTCTTCCTATCTCCTTCTCTCTTTGTCTCTAACTCTCTCTCCCTCCCCCTCTCCTTATCCTATTCTATCCCTACCTTCCTACCCCCTACTCTCTCTCTCTCTAACTCTCTCTCCCTCTCCCTATCCTTATCCTATTCTCTCCCTCTTCCTATCCCTCTCTCTCTCTATCTCTCTCTCTCTCTCTTTCTATCTCTCTCTTAATCCTATTCTCACCCTCTCTCCCTTCTCTTTCTTTCCCTATCTCTCTCCCTCTCTTCCTATCCCCTTCTCTCTTTGTCTCTAACTCTCTCTCCCCCCTGCCCTCTCTCTCTCTCTCTCCCTCTCCCCCTCTCTTAATCCAATTCTCACCTTCTCTCCCTTCTCTTTCTTTCCCTATCTCTCTCCCTCTCTTCCTATTCCCTTCTCTCTCTGTCTCTAACTCTCTCTCTCCCTCCCCCTCTCTCTCTCCCCCTCTCTCTCTCTCTCTCGCTCTCTTCCTATCCCCATTCTCTCTTTGTCTCTAACTCTCTCTCCTACCCCCTCTCTTCCTACCCCCTACTCTCTCTCTCTAACCTCTCTCCCTCCCCCTCTTACTATCATATTATCTCCCTCTCTTCCTCTCTCTCTCTCTATAACTCTCTCTCCCTACCCCTCTCCTTATACTATTCTATCCCTCTCTTTGTACCCCCTACTCTCTCTCTCTCTCTCTCTCTTAATCCTATTCTCACCCTCTCTCCCTTCTCTTTATTTCCCTATCTCTCTCCCTCTCTTCCTATCCCCCTCTCTCTCTGTCTCTAACTCTCTCTCCCTCCCCCTCTCCTTATCCTATTCTATCCCTCTCTTCCTACCCTCTATCTCTCTCTAACTCTCTCTCCCTACCCCTCTCCTTATACTATTCTATCCCCCTCTCTCTCTCTCTATTAATCCTATTCTCACCTCTCTCCCTTCTCTTTCTTTCCCTATCTCTCTCCCTCTCTTCCTATCCCCTTCTCTCTCTGTCTCTAACTCTCTCCCTCTTCCCCTCTCCTTATCCTATTCTATCCCTCTCTTCCTACTCTCTCTCTCTCTCTCTCTCTCTCTCTCTCTCTCTCTCTCTCTCTCTCTCTCTCTCTCTCTCCCCCCCCACTTCTTCTTTGGTTCCTAGTTCTACGTAACCCATACGGGTTATGTAGGACTGAGGCCAAAACTTCTAGTTTTGCATAACTAGTAGGAGTTATGAGAAATTTTTCTTCAAAACCCGTACGGATTTTGAGGAACTTATTTTTTTATTATTAAATATAATGTTCCTCAAAACTCGTACTTGTTTTGAGGAACTTTTTTTTTTTTTTTAAATTATTGAGTTGTTGCTCATCTTTGTCATTGATGTCAAAGGGGGAGAGATTGGAGAGTTTGCAATTATGTTTGTAGTTGATGAATATTGCCATCAATGACAAAGGGGGAGATTGTTTCAAATGTGAAGTTGTTGGCATGTCAGTATAGTTGTCATTTATGTCAACATAATGATTTTGTGTTTCTGTGATTGATTTATGTTGTGCATTTCTAATATGTTGCAGTTGTAGTAATGAAGTCTTGACATGTTGTTGGATGTTGCATTGGGATTGCATGCTTATGATTTGGTGCTTTGAAAGTTGTGCCTCAGAAGTGTGCTTAGTGATGACGATATTTGACAGTATTTACAGTGCTCTGCATTTCCAATTTTGATGATGATATTTTGTATTCATGTTGTTATGAATGTCTTTATCTTTGTTATTTTGTTTCAGAACGTGATGATGTGTTATAGAGTCGCGGTTGCTGATATGTTCATTTCAGGTCTGGTTGATCTTGAATGACTTTGTTTTTTCTCTAATGATTGTGGCATATGGATAACATTTTGTTTTTGATCAATTTAGTGCGTTGTGGTTTGGTCCACTTCTCATTCCTTTCCATTGCAGGAATGCTTAGTGTAGACCTATTTCATTTTGGGTTTAAGTATACTTTTTGGCCAACTTGGGAGAATTCTATTTTAGAGATGAGTATAAATAAAGGATGATTGTAATGAAGAAGTGGGATAGAAGTAAGTGGATTGAAAAATAAGATCTATCTCCTGTTGATGCAAATTTGTGTGAGGTTGTGTTCAGTTGTGGTTAAGTAGTGTGGTAGTGTGCTAATGTTGTTTGGTACTAGAGGTAGTGAGCCAAAAGTTTCTTCTGACATTGCAACTATGTGGTAGTTGTTCTTCAGTGGTGGATTACTTCTTTTTATTTCTTCTTCTTTTGGGTAGTGAGCCCTTCTTTTTTTTGTAGATTTAGCCGGGCTCAGTGAGTCACCCTTTGTAAAACTTACCTTAATTGGTGTCATCCTAATAGGTGTTTCATAATTGAGAATTAGCAATCTTCATAGTTTTTCCCTTCTTGGGTTTTCTATGTAAAATATGGTGTTTCATGTGTGTACTCTCTCATGCTTATATCTATTTATGGTTAAGTAATCAGGAATTAATTTACTGGATCTATTTTGTGGAATAAGTAAAAGATTTTAATTGATAGCTAATTCCCCTCTCTCTTAGTTTTCTGTGATATTTAACATCTTGTAGCTTTAAGCTAGAAGATTAATGAAGGGGATTTATCCATCCTTTATTCAATACTCATCCCCTTATTCAAGCTAGGATTGCACAAATCGGGCTATATTCCAAATTTGGACCCTTCCCTTTATATATCTTGGTGTCCATCTTTCTATAAGTACCATGCCTAGATGGAGTTGGAAAAATGTGTTGAACAAATTTTAGGAGAGGGTGAGCCATTGGACGTTCATATGGCTTTCAATATCTGATTGAGTCTTATTAATGAAGGTGGTGGTTCAAGCCCTTCATATTTATAGGTTCTCACTACAAGTTGCATCTCCAAGTTCCATCAAGGATTTGGATTCTCTCTCTTGATAATTCCTTTGGGATGAGAACTAGTATTTTTCTAAGCGGTGTCTAGTTGAGTGGGATACTATTTATAGAACGAATTAGGAAGGGGATCTTGGACTCTAATAGGTTAGTCTTACTGGTCAGACCTTGATAGCCAAATTGTATTGGAGATCATGCATAAACAAAAATTGTACTTAATCTAAAAACATTTCCTCTAAATATATTAGGGGTGTGGGTGGTGCTAAGGTTCTTAGATTTAGCTTATCAAGAAAGAGGTCTATGATTTGGGATGTGCCCTAAAAAGGGGAGCCATATTAATTAAGCAAGGTGTGTTTTATATGTGTAATAGGGGAATTGTAAGGCTTTTAATTGGCTTGACTCTTAGGATGGATATCTCCCCATCATGTCTATGCATTTGCATCTCTAGTCTTTATTTCACCTCTTTCTTGATGTTGGGTGGTCTTCAAGACTGTCCAACATGCAGGGCGGGTGATATTTATTTGGAAAGATTATTTGGAATGGCCTTATTGTTTCTCAATGGAGGATCTAGTTGAACTTGAGAAGATCTTACCTGGTAAGATTTATAATTTGTTTGATAGGAGTGATTGTTTTTCCTAGATCCTTGACCCAAGAGGGATCTATTTGGTTTCTTCCAGGTACTAGACTTTGGCTCGATAGAAATTTGGGGGGATGAAGTTCCCTAATGTAAGCATGTTTGGAATTAGTTTGCATGGCCTAACTGGAAATTCTTTCTTTGGTTGCTTTTTTGTAATAGATGTCTCACTTGGGACAACCCAAGGAAGCATGGATTTGAGGGCCCATCTATGTGTGTCATGTGTGATAATAGTGAGGAATGTTTGTCTCAACTTTTTTTCTAATGCCCCTTTGCTAAAGATATCTGAAACCTTTGCTAAATCTTGGGGAAGATAAGTCAATATATATATATATATATATATATATATATATAGAGAGAGAGAGAGAGAGAGAGAGAGAGAGAGAGAGAGAGATCTAGGGAGGTAGAAATTGAGAGGGAGAGATAGAGAGGAAGAAGGAGAAGGAGAGATAGATATAGAGAAAGCTAGAGTTATATATATATGTGTGTGTATCTCTCTCTCTCTCTCTCTATATATATATATATATATATATATAGAGAGAGAGAGAGAGAGAGAGAGAGAGAGAGAGAGAGAGAGAGAGAGAATTCAATGTAGAGAGAGGGAGAAGGAGAGGGAGAGGAGGAGATACATATCAAGGAGCTAGAGAGATACAAAGATAGAGGTTGAGAAATATATGGATAGAAAGTGTAGACATCTAAAATTGTCCTAGCCTAGTTAAATATATATTTTATCCTAAGCCTTCTATTAATTAAATAGATTTTTATTTATTTAATTAATTCACTTATCCTCTTCTAGTCTTTCCGCATTTAAATAAATATTTTATTTATTTAATTGGTCCACTTCCTCTATTAATTAAATAGATTTTTATTTATTTAATTAATTCATTAGCTTTTTCCCTCTATGACACTTGTCACTCATCTCTTAATTATCCTCCAACTACCCCCTTCATATTTTATTATTTTCCTACCCACCCTTTAATCCTAGCCGACCAATTATCCCTTCACCTCTTAATCCTATCCCTTCATTTTCTAAGGTGTCTCGTATATAAGGGGATTCCTTTATCTTTTCACGACTGTAACTAATGTGTCTATCAATCTTCTAGAGATCAATTAACTTCAACCAATCAAGTGTCTTCACGACCACAATCCATTCTTTGTTGAGCTCTTGTGCACACATAAAATCTGAGAGCAAATACAACATGCAAGATCAATGGAGATAGGAAACAATGGAGATCAAATCCTACTAAGCATGTGAATGGTATAATCTTTCTATTTTGTTGTGATTTGCATGTTTTAGGTTCTTCATTGGTGTATGGTGGATTCTTAATTGTAGAACTAGGGTTTATGTGGTTAGATCTTTGTTGGTTTTACAATAGTCTTGTCATTCTATTTTTATAGTATACAAAAAGAGATACTTATGAAAGGGAGATAGAGAGATATAGATGTAGAGTGTAGTGATGGAGTGAATAAGAGATAGATAATGTGATATAGATAGAGAGAGATGGAGAGGGCGATATAAGGAGATAAAGATAGAGGGGAAAGCGTGATAGAGAAAGGTGTAGAGAAAATTAATAGAGAGAGGAAGAGAGACAGAGAGAAAGGAGGGGAGATAGAGTGATATATAGAGATAGGGAGGGATAAATAGAGAACTCAAGTGTGTGTGTGTGTGTGTGTGTGTGTGTGTGTGTGACTAAAATAGATATGGAGATAGAAAGGGATAAATATGTCTATAAATAGATAGAAATGGAGGGATAATGAGGGATCTTGAAATAGAGAGAGGAGAGAAATATATATATATATATATATATATATATATATAGGAAATGATAGGGAGAGTGTTGGATGGTTGAATGGATCATAATCCTATGAGGGGTGGGTGAATCAGTATTCCCACAACAATAAAAAAATTTCATTGATTTTAATGTTAGCAATTAATTTCATTAGCACGAAACAACAAATGCAGAATAAATGAAAAACATAATCACAAGATAGACACCGAATTTTTATATGTAGAAAACCCAAATGGGAAAAACCACTAAGAGGGTTAACTCTCAAGACAACATAACTAGTTATATGGTGTTTACAAAAGGGTGGCTCATTATTGGTTGGCTCACTGCTTGATTACAATATGAATCACTATCAGAATACAACACGGGTCATTTCTAGAATGATCACTGCAATAGAAATAAGTGAATCGAGGAAAATTGCATCTCCAAATGCATGAGGTTAGTTCCAAGATAAGCTCAGATATAAAAACAATAACTTACAAAAGATCTAGTAAAGAATCTCTCCAACCTGTCCACAACTTCCTGCAAGAGATCCGGTAAGGGATTACTACAACTCTGTCCACAACTGCCTCCAACAGTTTTGGTAAAGGATTACTGCAACTCTGTCCATAATTTCTTGCAGTAGATCTGACAAGGGATTACTGCAACTCTGTTTGCAATTGCATTCACACTTTCCACACTTACACACACCTTCACTTTCCACTACTGATACCACACACTACCCGCATACACTTTGTTTCTTTGTTTCTCACTTTCATTTGCTCTCTTCTCTTATGTGTACCTATTCTTCTGTTTGCCCATACAAATATATATATATATATATATATATATATATATATATATATATATATATATATATATATATATATATATATATATATATATATATATATATATATATATATATATATATATATATATATATATATATATATATATATATATATATATATATATATATATATCGGTAAGCACATATACCAGGAAAATATGTTAGCCAAGCACAAAAGATTTATACAATAATGCATTGCTCAGATCAACATGCTACTCAAATATGCCTTAACCAAAACAAGATAACCAAGACAGCCTTTATTGATCTTCTACACACTTCCTTCTTAATTATTGGAACACACGCTTCAATTACTGGAATAGAACAAAGGTTTGTTAGACCCATAAACACGAAGCCATAGACACAAATTCCAAGCATAACAACTTCTATCTTCAAGATACAAATACCACAGATTCTGGAGCATAGAATTAATATAACATATTGCAATACCAATGTTCGGATAGAAAGCATATAATTCATAGAACATATTGCAATACCAATGTTTAGATAGAAATTCAACTGTCGCAACTAATACCAACACTTGATACAAACCATGACTAGAAAAACACTAGATTCCAGAGCAAAGGATCTTCTTAAAAATACTCTCTATAGACCATACATCCCTCGCTGCTCAATACCACATACATACCTATCTTCTATTGTTTCTCAATATGTTACATTCGGTTTAACCAGGTCACAGGGTTTGACATCAATGACAACATTCACACAAATCTTCTCCCCCTTTGTCATTGATGGAAAAATATCTCAAAAAGAAAAACATGCCCACATATATATATATATATATATATATATATTATATCTCCCCCTTACTCATATCACTCATATTTATCCATTTCTCCCCCTTTGACATCAAGGAAAAAGGGTCCCTCCAACAAAACAAACAAAAAGAAATGGATATCAAAAAATGCATATCAACCAAAAAGAATTCTTAACTGCTCTTCTTTTGAAAAATACTCTTGTATTTCTCGTTGAGTTCTAGAAGGAGAACCTTCTAGGAATGCACAACTAGTTTGATACTCACAGATAAGCTTCTAGTTTCAACTAACAAATCAATGGCATGAGATAAGTTGTCAAGAATGAAGCAATTTTGTTCATATTCTTCTGCATCTCTAAGAAGTCTTAAAAACTATTCCAATTTAGCTTCAACAATTTCTTTCACATTCCAGAAGATACTCACAATGTCTTTTTTCTTCCTCTGGAGTGATAACAACTCAGCTTTCAAAGAATCTACCTTTTTCCTCTGACTACCATCTTTATCACTCAGAAAAATAAATGTTTTCCCAATAGAGCTTAGTTCAGATTCGATTGATTCAACTTTTACCTTGAATTTTTCCATAGTAGTCGGTGATTGGAGACAATACTTGTATACTTTGTTGGCGCTATTAATATTGTCCTTCATTTCATAAATGCATTATGTCAAAGTTCTCTAAGCATTATTGCATCTCTCCAACATATTCTATACATTATCTGCTTTTGTCTCTGAAATGTCTTCTTCTTGGTCTACAACAATCAAATTTTCTTCAACCAAAGGATATTCCATATCATCTAATTCAAATACATCTTCCTTTTTTAGGTCTTTCTTCTTCTTCTTAGGTTATAAAGAACCAGAGAGCACAATATCCTTCAGTTTCCTCTTTCGGGAGGCAAGACTCTCCTTAGCAGAACTGGTAGTAGGGGATACTGGATTAATACTCCAAACCTCATGAAATGTCTTGAAATAAATTTCACATGCTTCAACTCTCTTTTCCAAACAATTCAAATATCGATAAGTTTGTTTAGCAATCGGAACTTGTGACTTCCACAACACATTTTCTTTCAACGATAGAGATCCTAGAAAGTACATTACTAAACATACAAGCAATGATCCAAACTAGAAGGGGTAGCCTTGATTCTTTGTCATGTTAATGTTTTCTAACAACTGATTCCTCAATAATTCATAGAAATCTAAAACTGCATCTTCCATAACAAGATTATGCGCAAAAAGTACATCAATAGATGAGTTAGAACCTTCCCTATTTCAGAAGTAAATTTTGTAAGAGATGTGTATGCAACATACCTTACCATGAGATTAACAGTTGTATCAATCAACAATGCTCTCGGATCTCTCGTCAGTCTAGTTAGGCTTTCAACTTCCTTCTTCTTCACAATCTTCTTTACCAAAATAGTTCCTTTTTTGCATAGCTTAATAATTACTAAAATAATATCCTTAGAGATCGGATAGTGTTTGTCCAACTTGATGCAATCGTTCTATGCTCGACTTAGAAGAAGCTTGATCAAGCCTTCATTATTAAACTAGGGAAATTCACTCCATGGATCTAATCCTTTCTGCCCTAACTCTTTAACTTTTTGTAATTCTTCATCATTCAAAGTGCTTTCCAATTTCCTAATCTTTTTATGATCAAATTCATCCAATCGTACCTTTTTCAAATATTGAAATTCTTCGTTGTTCAATTCCTCGAAGATCATCTTGGATTTCATGATGCGATCTCTTTCTCTGCTTCTACTCTTTAACCAATTTTCTTCTCCTTAGACTCCTTTCTTTTCATAGTGTAGAAAATGATCTCAAAGTTGTGTATTTATCTTACTAATCACTTCTAGGGTTTACCCACCAAAAAGAGTGTCTTGTCAATGACATCAACATCTTTACTAAATTATCGGATTGCATATTCAACATAGTCATGCCGAACCCACAACATGAACTACTTCAGGGTAGGGGGGCCAAATGATTTTCCTTGAGAACACCTTTTGAGCTAAAGAAACAAGCTTAGTTATTGAAGGAAGAGGTGCCTACACCAGATTTTGGTACACTAGGTTTGCTTTCATTATCTATAGGTCTCCTTCTTTCTCCATACCATGACTTCCTTTTATTCACAAGTCTTGACCACATTATTCTCCACATTCTTCTCCATAGCCACCATGTTTTTGCACTTACTAGCATAAAATCTGGATAATTTTTAGTTATAACATTTGATGTTCCTCTGCATTGAATTCATCGAATGTACTCTAGATTTACACTGATTAGTCTTATGACCGTAACCATTGCATAGATAACAATAGCCATAAAAATTCATATTCATCTCATTGATTCCAATTGGATAACAATTTTGACTCATACCATGATTCCTACAGTAATTTTCCTTATGACCAAACTTGCAATTGTAACAGTGAGTGTTTAGTTCCTTTGTGTTTCTACTTTCTGGAACCTTATGACAAAATTTATTGCACTGAAAACAATAACCATTAAATGATGGGTACCTTTGTGCATTTGGTTGATGAAGTGGTGGTCTTCTTGTAGTAGATTTCTGATTCCAGATTTTTCTTGCATCTTTAGGTTTCCTCTTTCCTTCTACCTTAACTTCCTTGCCTTTTTTTTTTCGATTTGATTATTCACCTGTCTGAAATCCCAGTCCAGTCTTCTCTTCATGAGGTTTTTTCATGTTAATCAAGTCATCCAGTAGTTTGTTTCTTTCATGAAATTTAGTTTTTGGTTCAACTTCACTTCTTGTTCCATCCTCTCATATTATTCAATCTTTAACTTAATTGAAACTTTCAGAATTTCTTCCACTTTGTTGTTTTCTTCAATTTTCAGCATTAGATCTTTAAAAGTTCATTTACCTTCTTTAACTAATTATTAACTTCTTTATGTCTCAACTTGAACTTCCAGATTTGTTCTTGTAGTTTCACTGCACATTCATTTGCTTCTCTAATGTTTTCTTTTAATTCCTCATTCTATGATTCCAGGCTTTCTAGATCCTCAAGACTAGTCAAGAGTTGTCTTCAATTGTGCATCCAGGTGATATTCTCCAGTCATACTCATCAGTGCCATGATTCAACCAACATGGATTTCCCTCAAGCGGTTAAGCTATCAAATAAGGGACCGAGCTCTAATACCAATTGTTGAATGGTTGAATGGACCAGAATACTAAGAGGGGGGGTGATTAAGTAGTCCCACAACAATAAAAAATTCCCACTGATTTTAACCTTAGCAATAATTTTATCAACATGAAATAACAAATGCAGAATAAATGAAAAACATAATCACAAGATAGACACCAGATTTTTATATGTGGAAAACCCAAATGGGGAAAACCACAAAGAGGGTTAACTCTCAAGATAATATAACTAGTTATATAGTGTTTACAAAAGGGTGGCTCATTATCGGTTGACTCATTGGTTGATTAAAATACTGATCATTGTTGGAATACAACACGACTTGCTACCGGAATGGTCATTGCAATAGAAATAAGTGAACCGAAGAAAATTGCATCTCCAAATGCATGAGGTTAGTTCCAAGATAAGCTTAAAAATCAAAACAACAACTTACAATAGATCCGATAAAAGATCTCTCCAACCTGTACACAACTATCTACAATAGATCCAGTAAGTGATTACTGCAACTCTATCCATAACTGCCTGTAACAAATCCGGTAAAGGATTACTGCAACTCTATCCACAACTACTTGTAGCAGATGTGGTAAGGGATTGTAGATGTATAAATCTGACCACCTAATTAAATAAATATTTAATATTTATTTAATCCACTAAAACAATTCTTTTATTAATTAAATCATATTTAATTAATTCATCTAGCCACATTCTAGCCTTTAATTAAATAAATCACATTTATTTAATTAAATCTCCCTTTTCTCCTTTAAATAATTTTACCTTTAATTAAAAAGCCCTCTCCAATTTAAATAAATCAAATTTATTTAAATATCTTTCCAATGCAAGTTGTCATCCACCTTTTTGAAATAAATCATTTTATTTCAAAATTAAATCCAAAAATTCTCCCATGTGCATCCTCCTAACAAATCCACTTGCATATCTAATCCCCCTTCTAAATTCTTCTAAACCATCCCAATTATCCTAATCCCCCCCTTAAGCATTTGCACATTCTTTAAGAGAAGATCACTTCTCAAAAACCCTCAAAGTCTTTATAAACCATTAAAGGATTTATGCCTTCAACAAATTAACCTCCAAAGTCTTCAATAACTGTTAATGGTTAACTCAAACTTAACCTTTGGTTAGAGACTTTCTCTCTAACTTAATCCTTCTCTAACCCATGGGTTTCTTCAAGCATTCATTGCTTTGACCATGGTTATCCATTAACTCTTGCACAAGAGTTTATCCTTTGGACAAAGGGATTATCCAATAACTCAACCTTGATCTTACCCCCTATGGTGACCACCATGTCTTCTCAGGCCTTTAATGCCTCTTCTCTCTCCTCTCAAGCCATCTAATGTTGACAATTGTCACCATTTCATTGGTGAAAATTGTAAACATGGATTGAAGATTATTCAATCCTAGCCCTTGTTAAAATTACTCAATCTTAACAATCCAATTGCCCATTTATTCTATAAATAGGCCTCATTTCTCTCATTATAGGGATATCCAAGTCTTCATGCATTTAAATTATAGTCTCATTTCATCAAGCATTTTGCCTCTCTCATAAGCTTAAGCATTTTAGATAACAATAGCATTATGTTAGTGTAGACACCTAAAATGTCTCATTGATCATGTACTAATTATTCCTCTAATTGATTAAATAATTATTTAATTAAGTTAATTAATCTTATTCTTCTAATTTCAAATTTCCTCACAATCTTACTATTTATTCTATTTCTAATTAATTAATCATTAACCCTTTTCTTAATATTAGTTATTTAATTAATTGTGATTTTAATCTTGAATTTAAATAATCTTTATTATTTTAATTATATTCAATTTCTAAATAATTAAATAGTTTCTTTAAATTATTTAATTAGCTAATTAATTCTTCAATTTCAAAGTCCCAAACTCTAATTTCGTCTAATTTCATTTAATTTTTCTAATTTCATTAATTCTCCATATTCAAATTCATATTCTTCTAATTTCATCTAAATTCAAATACATGTGCATGATTTCAAAAATCAAATTGAAAATCAAAGTCAAGTTCTAAATATATTCAAATAATAAATTGAATTTAAATAAATTCAATATTTGAATTAAATCTCATGCAAAGATTAAATTGAAAAAATCAAAGTCAAAGTGCAAGCACATGCTAAATTAATTAATTAAATTATCTTTTCAATCTCTATTTCTATCTTCCACTTTGGTTTTTTCCAAAAAGCTTTCAATCAGTTAACTATTCCATCTATTTTAATTGATCATTTCAATTAATTGATTAATTACATCATTTTTTAATTATCCTCCAATCATTATTTTTCATCTTTCAATCAGTTAACTTGTTAATCTATTCAATCTATTGAGTACCACCTCCAAATCAACTATTCAACTATCAATTAGCATGTGAGCTCACTTGAGTTCCACCTCTTGATCAATCTATTCACCTTTCAATCAATCCTCTCCAATAGTCTATAAATACATCATTCAATCTCCAATTTCAACAATCATGACAATCACGAACTTTGAATCGTTGTGTCAATCGCAGGTTGCCAGTGTAATATCTGAGAGCCATCATACCATGAAGAAGAGAAGAACAATGGAAGCCATATGCAGTCATGGGATAGGGAGTCTTAATTGATATTTTATATCCTCATTTCTTTGATTGTGTTATTCTATTGATGTTGTTTGAATTATTAGCTAGAATAGGGATTCATCATTTTCCTCATTATTTCTAGTTAAGCAAAGATGATTTTAAGCATATGACATTTTGGTGAACCCAACGTGAATCAACAACACTCTGATTTGGAATTTTGTGTATGCCTGCAGGTATAGGTATTGGATCTTGTAACTACACCTTTCTTTTAAATTCATATTCTAAGAGGTTTTTTGATCTTAATTGGTGTTTTATTCAAAAATTTCAAGACTAACATTGTGCAGATTAGGTTCCAAGCAAGATTGCAAGTTGTTCAAAGATTTTCTCATATCTTCCAAATGATTGAGAATTTCTTCAGTTTTTTTTATTGTAGGTTAATGATCATCTCACGGCTCTACAGTAAAAAAAGTCAACCTTAGATTGTCATTTTTGAGTGAGCTATGGTAGTTTTAGTCTTTTTTCATAAATCTTTGATTTTTGGATCAAATAAACAAATTTATGTGATACGTTTTTACAGAAGGTTAAGGATCCTGAGATACGTCTGCAGTAAAAAATTAGGATCTGTACCATCTGTTTTGACTGAGATATGATCATTTTATTTATTTTTAATAAATTCTGAATTTTGGGCACAATCAGAGAATTTTTCTAAAATTTTTACATTTATGGAAAGCTCTTGAAATTTAACAAGGGGTATCTTCTTTATACTTTTGATTTTGATGTCAAATAATTAAAGTAAAGCTAGATCTTTAAAAATTCATGGTTTTCCATAAATTTGCTCTCGAGAGTGCAAATTAATGTCTTTTTCTAAAATTCTTACATTTTTGTAATTTTATTTTGGGGTTAAAAAATAAATAAATTTTAATGTTGTCATTTTGATTTCTGCTACTAATTGTTTGTTTGCAGCGTGTGGCAAAATTCTAGAGAAGGCTTGATTATCCAAGACTATTTGAGATTACTAATAATTTGATTGCAAGATCCTTTAGGGTTAACTCGCTTTTGGATTTTGGGATTAAAATTGACATGCATGATCTCACACTTCATCTTGGTGCTTAAAATAAATATTGGGATTAAAATTGACATGCATGATCTCACACTTCATCTTGGTGCTTAAAATAAATCCTGGATTAAAACTGACATGCATGATCTCACACTTCACTTTGGTGTTTAAAATGGACATGCACATGTGTATCTCACACCTCAATTTGGGCATTAAAATTGACATGAATCTGCCCTATGAATAGAATAAATCACACATTGCAATATTTATGACACATTGGAACATGCTAGCATAATCATATTAAAGTCAAACCTAAACATAAATTATACAAAAAGAACAAAATAAAATGAAAAAGGATTGCAATTAAATTATGTGACAAGGTGACAACGATAAAATGCATATGTTAAAATGGATATTACAAATTGCAAATTATTTCATTTTTATTTATTTTTCTTTAAACTACTCAACAATTAATCTTATTATGCAACTGCCTTTGAATTCAATGTTCAATCTAATGTAAATATAATAGGATTAGTATAAATTATGAAAAGAACACATACAAAAAGCACTTAATAAGTATTTGAATTCTAGAAACACGAAAATATTACCTTAGATAATCAAATTTGATCTAAAAAATTTGGATCTTCCTCTTCTATGTTGTCAAATGAATAAAAAGGTGGTAGAGAGGTGATGGAATATGAAAAATAAACTTGTGTCAAATGTCAACAACATGGAAAAGTATTTTATTGTCAGATGATGCACAAAAACCAGACAAAAACAAAGAATGTGGGCCTAAATCACTAGTCAAAGGTCCTTTTTTACCGTTTTTAGTGTAGCCTATTTAGCTAGCACCAAATTTTGCACTAGCCAAATAAATTTCATTGAGATTTTACAACATTTGATAAATTGGGAAAAATGATGGAGAGGATAAGAGGAAAAGAGAAAGAGAGAAGGAAAATGAATAGTGAGAGAAAAAAACAAACGCAAGACCCTCACCCATAAACCTTTTGCCCTCAATTGAAAAATCTAAACTCTATATGAATACTCCAAAACATCAATTATAGGTCCAATACTCTAAACCCTGTAATCAATACCCTTAACCGTATACTCTATACTCTATACGCTATACTTGATAGCCTCAAGCATAAAACTTAAACCATTTAAACCCTATACCAGTATCATACACTATAACCCCTCATTCTAAACCCTTGACCCTATACCAAAACCGTAGGTCCCCTATAACCCCATATGCCAAACCCTCAACCCTATACCTTATACCTCAACCATAAAGCTAAACTATATAACCTACGCCCTCAACCATATAAACAATGTACCCTAGACCTAGACCGTGTAAAGCAACAAAAGAACAAAAAAAGAACTAGAAAAATAAAGGGATTGAGAGACCTGGATAGAGGAGGGAAAACAAAGAGGATGGGTAGAAGGAGAGAGAGAGAGAGAGAGAGAGAGAGAGAGAGAGAGAGAGAGAGAGAGAGAGAGAGAGAGAGAGAGAGAGAGAGGGGGGGGGGGGTGGGGAGAGGGTGTTATAAAGCATGGGAGGAAGAAAAATAGAGAAGGGAAGGAAGGTAAAGATGATAGACCTAAAGCCTGAAAGAAGGAGGTGAGACATGGAGGTTTAAGGAGGGACGGCAAGATAGAAAGGGAGAGGGGAAAGATGAAGAGAAATAGAGGGAGATAGAGATGAAGGGGGGAATGAAGGTGTTGTAGAGAGGAGAAGAAAGTGATGGGGAGACCTAGAGAGGAGAGGGAGTGCAGAAGAAAGTGAGGGAGAGACCTATAGACACAAGAAAGGTGAGAGAGGAAAAGATATAGGGGGGATTGAGGAAGAGTTAGAGATTTGATGTAAGGAATGAGGGGGAAGAGTTGGTGTAATAAAGTATGGAAGAGAACAGGACAAGGGAAGGAGGGTGAAGATGAGAGACAAAATAACAAAAAGATATCTAAAGGAGTAAGAAGAGATGGAAGGAGAGGCAAACATGGGGGGAGTGAGAGACTTAGGGAGAGAGGACATAGAGGGGGAGGCAGATGAGAGAGAGAGATAAGATGGGGGTTAAGGAGGGTTGGGGAGATAAATAGGGAGAGGGGAGGAAAGGGAGTGAGAGACATAGACAAGGGAGGGAGTGAGGAAGAAAGTGAGGGAAAGAAGTGAGAGAGGGAAAGAGATGGGGATAATAATGGAGGGGGAGATAGAGAGGGATATGGGAATAAAGGGACTATGAGACCCAGAGAGGGGAGGGAGAAAGAAAAGGAGGGATATAAGAACAAAGAGAGAGAGGGGTAATAGGGTATGGAGAGAATAAGAGAGGAAGAGTGAGGGACCAAGAGAAGGAGGGGAGACAAAGGTGAGGGGAGAGAGAGAAGAGGAGATCTAGTTCATAGAGAGATATGGGTAAGAGGGGATAGAGACAAAGGTGGACATAGAGGGAGATAACTAGAGAGATAGATTTAGAGAGGTGAGATACCTAGAGGGGAAGAGAGAGATGAGAGACCTAACTGGGGAGAAAGCTCAATGTTAGATAGATAGAGGGGGACACCTTGAGAGGTGGGTAATGAGACATGGATGAATATCTATAGAGATGAAGAGGGAGGGAGGGAGAGGCGATAATTGAGAGAGGGGAGTGAAAGACAAAACATGAGAGAGAAAAGAACACAAAGAAAGAGATGGCTAAGGAGGGTGGGAGGGAGAGGTAGATAGTGAGTTATTGAGAGACCTAGAGAGGGTAAAGGTAGATAGGTGAGGGAGAGAGAGAGTTCACAAAGTGAGAAAGAGGGGAAAATAGGTAGGGAGAGAAGTGGAGAGGGAGGGAAAGAAATAGGGGGCATAGATATAGAGGTGATGCTCTTAGAGCCTAAGGAGGGATGGGTGAGAGACATAGGAGGTAGAGACACAGTTGAGATAGATAGACAAGGAGAGAGATAGCTAATGAGATAGAGAGGGATATGTATTGAGGTAAAGAGAGAGGGAGATACCTACAGATGGGGAGAGAGAGGGTGGGAGGAATAGGTAGTGATTGAGAGAAACAATGTGAGAGGGAGCCAAGGGTAGAGATGGGGCTAAGGAGGGAGCATGAGGTAGAGAGGTCGGGAGAGAGAGGTTGAGTTTGAATTGAGTTCCAAACATTTAATTAAATTGGGAAATAAAGTGAGAATCAAAGACATTGTTTCAATGTTGAACATTTGGCTAGAACCATATTTGGCATGTGCCAAAAGCAAAAAATGGATTTTTCCCATTCGGCTAGCACCAAATTTAGCACTATCCAAATGTGAAAAGTCCATTTTTTGAATTTGGCACATGCCAAACAGGGTGCATGCCAAATTGTCCGCATTGAGAAACACCAAACCTATGGGTTGGATTTTCCTTGGGCACCCAGCCCAAATGTTTGGATGACCATTTCAAGCTAGAGACATGTTTTTATCAAAATATTAAATTTTTTGACATGTTTTGGGTTGTACTATCCATCAGGTTTGCGTGTGTTTCAATGCAACTAAAAGAAAACACCACAATATCGTTAAGATCTCTCTTAGCTATCCAACCATGTAGCTTGTTTCACATTTTTTTTGTTCATGTGTCCATCTTTTGTCAAAAACCAACATGTGCTATTTTGAGTATATGTTCTTACACATTTATCAAAATTTGTAACAACTTACATTTCTAGAAACTAGACTCCATTCTACACTTTGAATTTTTTTTTTTTGATTTTTGATTAGTTTTGAATAATTTTAGGGGGGAGCATGCTTAAATTTCTATTTTTCAAGATGTGTCCAATTCAAAAATTAGTAAAAATCCATATACTCATTAAAAAATTAGTCGATAAATTCATCATAAAATACGAGGTGTTACCTGATTTCTCATTGAAGCGATTTTAAAAATTCTAAAAAAGCCATTTTAAGGGGGCCACAACAAATGCTATGTTTTGCTTTTTGCATAAAATAGGACTACTTTTTGTGGTCCATTTTTTTGAAATCCTTAATCTTGACCATTTTCAAAACAAATTAGTAGTTTAGAAGGAAGACTCGGAGCACTTTGATGTTGGCATAATTGGCATAACTAATGTAGATCAAGAATGGTGACTGAATCGGTAAAGGATTGTTTGTGATAACATTGTGATGAAGAGATTGAGATTGTATGATCGATTAAGTTTGATCAGTTATTTGTGTTGTCATTGAAGGAAACTGATGTTTTCTATGTTATGTATTTTGTCATATAAGCCTTTTTGGTCTACCGGAAATGCCTTACCGATATTATAGACAATAAATTGGGAATTATGACCTTAACCGGTAAACAAGGAATGTTTTGATCTGATCTAATGATTGGTGATGATTGAAGTGTTGTGGTTTGGAATGCGAGCTTGTATCATTGTAATATGTATATGACCATAATTGCATCATGTTTTGGTTATTGAAAATCATGTTTATGATTTCTGTTGTATTTTTGCTAGGGTTTAAGTACCGGCAAACAATTCTCTTAACTGGTAATGATTTTTGGTTTGGCAGTGATCTACATCAAGTTTAAATGTTGGCAATGATGTGGCACAAGCTGCGTGAAGTGTTTGAAAGATGTTTTGGTACATTTGAAAAGCGAATTTCTTGGGAATATGCAAAGTGTTTAACAGAGTGTTCTAAGGGTTTGACTTTGTATCAGATCGAGATGCAATGATCATTCAATGGTTGTAATTGATTTTAATGATCCATGATGATCAATGATGATCTGTAATTAGCTGAAAAGGGATATGTGATGATCTATATTGTAAGTCTTAGGGTTTTGTAACTGACTAAGTTGTAAAGGTTATTTATGTCGGTAAAGTTGATGTTTGGAGTGTTGGTGGTTTGAGAAAAGTGTGAAGTTGAACCAGAGTATGAGATCTGCCAAAGTGTAACAAATTTGGAGCTTAATTGGATTTGATCAAGCAAGAAGTTAAGTGTTGTACCCAGATCATTCACTATTGTTCTCTAACAATTGCAGCAGTCGAAATCCCTTAATTGGGTAGGTCCTAATAGGCCTTACATTGTAAATCCCTTAACCGGGTAGCTCTATATCAAAGTGTTAAATCCTCTTGCGAGGTTGATCCTAACAGGTCAAATCTCCTAATAGGGCTCATCATCTAAATCCATTAACCAGGTGACTCCTAATAGGGTCTGCTCCCAATAGGGCATCATTATAAGCTTCTAACCGAGCTAGGATCCTAACAGGACACATTCCGAAAGAGTGCACAATTTTTGTGGGTACCAATTCCCACTGTGGTTTTTCCCTATTTGGGTTTCCACGTGAAAACCATGGTTTTCATATGATGAATGTTTTTATGTGCTATTATGTTTTACTTTCAGTTTATGCATATTAATGAGTTGTTTTGATAAACTGATTTAACAGTTGGTTATCAATGATTATCGATAATGGTAAAGAGTTTACTACTGGTTTATGTTTGATTTGGAGAATTTTTATAAGTTTAAGTTTTAAGATTGAAATTATTGTTAATACTTATTCACCCCCCCCTCTTAGTATTAACCGGATCCTCTAAGATTACCAATTGGTATTAGAGCATTGGTCCTCTATATGTAGAAAGCTTAACAGCTTGAGGGAAAGATCCTAAAGAAAGATGATGAAGAAGGAGGGTCCTAATTTTACCAAGGACAACTACCGGATATGGAAAGACCGGATGAAGATATACATTAAAGGATTGGATGCTCAGTATTGGAATCATGTGATGAACAAGTATGTTTCTCCTACTACTAGCCCCTTGACACCAAATGAGCTTAAAGAGAAACAAGAAAACATTCAAGCCTTGGAAGTAATTGTAAGTACTTTATCTGATTCTGAGTATATAGATGTTCATGGATTAGAAACTGCATTTGAGGTATGGGAGAAATTAGAATTGATTTATGAAAGAGATGAACATGTTCAAAGAGTAAAAGAAGAGAGTTTAAGAGGAAAATTTGATAACATGAAAATGGTTGTTGATGAGAACATTGCACAATATGGTCAAAGGATTAAAGAAGTTGTAGGTGGTATTAAGAGTGTTGGAGGTAAGATTGATGATGATATTGTTGTTAGTAAAATGCTTAGAACTCTCCTACCATATTATTCTATTAGAGTTTCTGCAATTCAAGAACTGAGATCTATCTCATAAGATAAAGTCACTGTTGATTCTCTTATTGGAAAGTTGGTTGTGTTTGTGTTAAAAAAACTTTGATAATAGTGTTTCAAAACCATCTGAATCTTCTTTTAAAGCTTTTGTTATTGGTACATCTGTTAGGAAAGGAAAGGATATTTGTCATAATCATGACTGTAGGTCTACTCATGGTGGTAGAAGAGGTGAGGATGATAATGAAGATCATCTGATGGAACTTGAGGCATTATTGGCTAAAAGGTTTCCTAGAGACACCAGTAAGTATAAAGGTAAATTACCCTTAAAGTGTTTCTCTTGCAATAAAATTGGACACATAGCTACTAACTGTCCTAACACTGATAAGAAAGAGAAATTTAGAAAGTTCAAAGGAAAAGGACAGAAACATTGTTATGTTGCAGTTGATGAAGGAGTAACTGATGAAGAATCAAAAGAAGATGACAATGAGGAGATAGTGTTTGTTGTTGTGAAGGAAGATCCAACTGATGAAAAGGCATTGGTGTCTCACATGGGTAGCAGTGATGAATAGATAATAGATAGTGGTTGCTCACACCACATGACCGGTGATAGAACCAAGTTCTTATCCCTTGACGAATTTGATGGAGGTATAGTAAGATTTGGGAACAACTCACCCTGCATGGTTAAAGGTAAAGGAACTATTTCATTAAATGGAAAAAACCAATGCAGATGATGTCATTTGTGTTGATGGATTAGAGCGTAACCTTTTGAGTGTTGGTCAATTAAATGATAAGGGTTATCTTTTAGAATTTAAAAGTGGAGCATGTAGGATTCTTGGAAATAATGGAGAATTGATTCTACTGGAAAGAAGACAAGAGGTAATATTTTTCATCTGAATACTAATTTGAATAGTTGTTTAGTGGAAAAGATTGAGGACAACTAGTTATGGCACAAGAGATTTTGTCATGTTAATTTTGACAATTTGATAAAGGCGAGTAAGTCAAGTATTGCGAGAGGTTTGCCCCAGCTTATTAAACTAGATAATGTGTGACATAAAGACTGTCAGATGGGTAAGATGACTTCTGTATCTTTCAAGAGTAATTCTTTCTCTTGAGAAAATATCCTTGATTTGGTTCATACTGATCTTTGTGGTCCTATGAGGACTAATAGTTATTTTGGTGATAAATATTTCATGACTTTCATTGATGATTTTTCCAAGATGACGTGGGTAAATTTTTTGAGAGAAAAGTTAGAAGAATTCAGTAAATTCAGAACATTCAAAGCTTTAGTTGAGAAAGAAATCGGGAAGAATTTGAAATGTTTAAGATCTGACCAGGGTAGACAATTTACTTCTGATGAATTTGTGAAGTTTTGTGATGAACAGGGAATCAAGAGGCAGATGTCATCTCATAGAACTCCACAACAGAATGGGATATCAGAGAGGATGAATAGAACAATTGTTGAAGCTGCTAGAGCCATGTTCATTCAAGGTGAAGTACCGAAAATGTTTTAGAGAGAAGTAGTTAGCACTGCTGTTTACAATTTGAACTAAGTACTTATCAAGAGAGGTTACAACAAAACACCTTATAAATTATGGCATGGAAAAACTCCTACTGTAAGTTACTTTAAATATTTTGGGAGTAGATGTTTCATTAAAATGTGATGAATACACAGGAAATTTTGATGCAAAGTGTGATGAAGGTATTTTTCTTGGTTACTCTACAAAGAATAAGGCTTTCAAATGTTATAACAAAAGAACAAAAAAGATAATTGAGAGTGCTAATGTGAAGGTATATGAACTCTTTGAGAAGTCTGATGAGACTAGTAAATTTGAACCTGAGAAAGATGAAGATAAACTTGTGTTTATTGAACCAGAGGTACAAAAGAATGATGAGCAAAACAATGCAGAAATAGGTGCTCAACAGGTAAATGAAGATAGCAATGAAGAAGATGAAGAACATTAAGTAGAAGGAATAACATCGGAACTAGTAATACCAAGATATGTCAAACTAAATCATTCAGAAGAACAAATTATAGGAGATAAAAATGCTGGTGTACAAACAAGAAGGAAAATCAGAGAAAACTCCTATCTGATTTCAACTATAGAGCCTAAAACAATAAGAGAGGCATTGAAGGATGATGATTTGATTAATGCCATGAATGAGGAATTGGATTAGATTGAGAAAAACAAGACATGGACATTTGTTCCTAGACCAAAATACAAGAATGTGGTTGACACTAAATGGGTCTTTAGAAACAAGTTGAATGAAGAAGGCAAGGTTGCAAGGAATAAAGAAAGGTTGGTATGCAAAGGCTATGCACAAGAAGAAGGAGAAGACTATGGAGAAACCTTTGCACCAGTGGCGAGATTGGAAGGAGTCAGAATGTTACTTGCTTATGTTGCATTTGAAGGATTTAAGGTCTACCAGATGGATGTTAAATCTTCTTTTCTTAATGGCATCCTTGAGGAAGAAGTGTATATAGAACAACCGTATGAATTTGATTTAACTGAGAATAAAGACATGGTGTGCAAGTTGCATAAGGAACTGTATGGATTGAGGTAGGCACCGAGAGCATGGTTTGAAAGATTGCATGCACATCTGATCAAGATAGGATTTTAGTGTACCAGTGAGGACAGTAACATATATCTTAAGATTGATGGAGACAAAGTATTGATAGTTGAAGTGTTTGTAGATGATATAATTTTTGGAGGTGATGATGATTTATGTATGGTGTTTTCTAAGGAGATAAAGAAAGAATTTTAAATGTCTCTTATTGGTGAAATTAAGTTCTTAATTGGGTTGCAGGTCCAGCAATAGGATGGGGGTGAACTCACAATAACGGTTCCCACTTTTTTGCCACTTTTGACACTGAGATGAACATTTTAAAAATAATCTTCAACTTCCGAGAACTATAACTTTTAAAATATTAAAAATTTGAAGATGATGTAAATTAGTGATTTGTAGAATTTTGTTTTTAGATTCTATATACATTTTTTTCAATTTTTTTTGAAGGATTCTTTAAAAAAAATTCCATCTCCCTCGAAAAGTAGTTTTTTACAACAAACTACATTTTTTAAGAGTGACGTGCCTCCCGAAATGCATAACTTTTTTTCTATAATGATAAAAACTCAATTCTTTCGAATTTTGGTTTGTAACATCAATATCCAGGGCTTGCATTTGGTTTGATATTGATATGTTCAATATTTTTCATTTTATAAAGTTTTGAAGTACAACCAGTCATAATTCAGACATAGGTTTAAGTTTGAACACATAACTTGTTCTATATATATTGAAATTCAATTTTATTTTTTTTTGTTAGAAAGAAGACATCAATACCAGGGGCTTAGATATTTTTCAGAATTTTTTTGAATTAGTTTCTTATTTTTCCCAATGCGTTGAACAAAGAAGTTCATGTTCGGTGAAAAACCAATTTTCCATAAAATTAAAAAAACAAGAACATAATAAATTCAAAATATAACAAAATTATACTAATTGGAAAGCTTGCTCCAAGTACTACCATCTAATTATTTTGGGTTATCAATATTATTTCATTCGTGCTTTGAACCAAAGTTTTGAAGTCATAAATTCTTCAGAACTCTAAATTTTTTTGGGAGAAACCTCTAATAGGACGGTTCGAATGAACAGTACTTCGACCGAATTGGGTTCGCTCGAACCATAAGGGATTTGAGTGAACCCCCATTCACTCGAACCCACGAGCTTAATTTTGGCTCGTACTTTTTTGTAATGGTCAGGTTCGAACGAACCTGACCATTTTTAACTGTCGAGTTTCGTTCGAACCCTAGCAGACGCAATTTTTTTTTTATAATTTGTGCAGTCGTATAAATGTCCATAATTTTTTTCATTTTTTATCACACAAATGATTAAAATAGTTCACATTTTTTTATGAGAGAAGACATTTGAAAATTATTTTGAGGGCAATAATTTGAAGATATTTGAAGGTTTTTTTAAAAGCATGGGGAACAAGAAGAGAAGGAAAAATAAGACTTCAAGGAATTATTCTCCCGAAACAGAAGAAAGATATCGAGAACAAAGAAGACAAAGATATCATGATGAAAGTATGTATTTTTAATTTTATTTCTATTTAATTTTATATGTATTACGTAGCAAAAATAGTGTTTATTTGTTAGTATTAATTAGTTCAATATTTTTATCTAATATTTTTAATGAAAATTAATTTAAAAAATCTTAATTAAATTAATTGGAAATAATAGGATTAAAAATAATCTTGTTTTAATTGGAAAGCATAATTAATTTGAGATAATATGTGTATTCGCAAATTTCAAATTCCATTAACTTGCTTGTTGTGTAATTGCATTTTTCTCCTATATAATTAAGTCCATTTATAATAGATAAAACCTATTAAGTCATAAAATTAATAAGACCTATTATGTCATAATTTAGGTTCTAACTTATATATATTGAATATTTAAGACATGTACTTAATTTCATGTGATAGGTCCTTTAATATCACATAATATATCTATCTTAAGGGGAGTTAAGTATATTAATGTGAAATGTTTTTGCATACGTGGACATATTGATTTTAATAATAAGGCCTATTAGGACTATTACATTGATTATAGGTCTTAAATCTGACATAAATTTATAACCTATTACATGTTGAATAATTTAGGTTCTATTTATATGACTTCACATATGCAAAAACATTTCAGATTAGGAGGTCTATTATGCAATAATAGGTCTTAAATATACACACATGTGACAAATTATAGTCCACCTACATTATGGTCCATAACAAATTAATATGAGGCCACCTTTATCATATGCATGCATCAAAATATTTGTACTTTTAATTTTCAAAATTGGAATTTCTAATTTATCAAAATTTTATTTTATGTGTTATTAGTGAGAGATAGAGGTTTTCAAAATAACTCATCAATATTTATTTCCACTTTATATGTTTATGTTTATTTGTTATATTAGCGGAAAACAAAATTTAACCTTAACACTATATGTAAGAAATGACATAAATTAAACGATAATAATAAACTAATTATAATTATTCATGTGTAAATCTAGAATTAAACATCAGAAAAAAATTAAATTAAAATAATAATCATCTTCTTGAAATATTAATTATTGAACAAAATTTAACTCTAACTCTAAACCTACTTGCACAAGTTAAATTTAAATTTGAGCCCTAATCCTAACCTGAGAACAAATTGAACTTTAAACCTAAACAGGTAATTTAATTATAGTTATAACACTAAGGTCCTGAAAGTAATTAAATTTAATAAACCAAATTGAACCCTAATTTTAACACAAAGCTTTAAGCCAAATTCACCCCAATTCTTAAACCTAATTGAATAATCTATTAATTTGAACCTTATACCAACTCTTAAATTATGTGTAGAACGGGCTCGAGAAGAAGGGAGTTCTGAAGCGGGAGTCGAGGCAAACAAACCTGTTGAAGAACACAATATAGTTGATGAACATAGGGAGGAGATTGTCCAAGTTGAACCAATGGAGACCTTTGAAGGAGAGGGGTTAGGCTCCTTACCTCCTACCACTGATATGGATGAGCATATTGTGGATCTAGCTAAACAGGTGAAGAGAAATATTTCTTATAAAAATTTAGATCATTTACTTGAAATGGATGTGGATGAGTTGAAACGTCTCAATGAAGAACCTAGACATACTAAAAGGAGGTCAATGAATAAAAGTGCAAAAGAAATAATGTCTCATTTCAACAATCTTGATACTACACTAGAAAAAGCTCAATTGTTATCAATTGTACTTACTCATAAAGACTTAATAGATCCACTGAAATTGTTGGGTATAGATACAACAAGTCAAAAGAGGAAAACTTCTCATCTTGAAAAATCTATTGTTGATAATGTTAAGAAAGGTTTGGTGAACATTGGTAAAAAATCTCGAAAACTAGATAAGACCATTTCAAGAAGAGTGATGTTGACATCTTTAGTAAATGAAAGATTGCCTCAAAAAAGACAAATCTCTTCACTATCATCTGAGTTTGGTTTTAGTAGAAGGACAATATCTAAATATGTTAGAAGGAGAAAGATTTTGGATGATACTACCTCAGAAGGGAATTGGGCAATTATGTGTAGAGCTCCTCGTTTTGATAGAATTGAAGATGTTGTTAGGAACTTTGTGACAAGTTTTTGGAATGATAATACTCGTCCTTCATCAAATAGTAGAGATGTTATCAAGCAAAGGATTAGTCCTGATGGTTATGATCTCCATGTAAAACATTGGATAGACACAACAAAACATGAATTGTATGTGTTGTTTACTAAAACAAACCCTCATATAAAGATTGGACAAACCATGTTTGAATGATTAAGGCCATATTATGTGAAGTTAAACAAAGTTTTCGAAACTTGTTGTTGTCGTTATCACATTGAATTTGACTTGTACTATCAAGTGTTTTGAAATATTAGAGAAGATAGTGATGGTTATGAAAATGCTCCTCCTAAATGAACAAGTCAATTCATAGCATCCATCTTATGTGATAAATCAGATGATAATGCAACTGATCAAATAAATTTTTAACTGTTGGGTTTCGTTCTATGTACACTAGGATGTTATAAGGGGTCCTATGTGACCTACTAAGGGCTCACGCATGTGTTAATGCATGCGTGACCCCTTAAGACATCATACAACCCCTTAAGACACTATGTGATGGACTAAGGGGTATGTCGTTCACACTAGGATTTTATAATGCGTCATATGCTGTTCTAAGGGGTCATGCATGTGTTATAACACATGCGTGACCCCTCAGGACCACATATGACCCCTTAGGACACTATGTGATCCTAAGGGGAATGTCATATGTACACTAGGATGTTATAAGGGGTCATATGTGACCTACTAAGGGGACACGCATGTGTTAATGCATGTGTGACCCCTTAGGACCACATACGACCCCTTAAGACACTGTGATGGACTAAGGGGTATGTCGTTCATACTAGGATTTTATAAGGGGTCATATGCGGTTCTAAGGGGTCATGCATGTGTTATAACACATGCGTGACCCCTTAGGACACTATGTGATCCTAAGGGGAATGTCATATGTACACTAGGATGTTATAAGGGGTCCTATGTGACCTACTAAGGGGTCACACATGTGTTAATGCATGCGTGACCCCTTAGGACAACATACGACCCCTTAAGACACTATATGATGGACTAAGGGGTATGTCGTTCACACTAGGATTTTATAAGGGGTCATATGTAGTTCTAAGGGGTCACGCATGTGTTATAACACATGCGTGACCCCTTAGGACCACATATGACCCCTTAGGACACTATGTGATCCTAAGGGGAATGTCATATGTACAGTAGGATGTTATAAGGGGTCATATGTGACCTACTAAGGGATCACACATGTGTTAATGCATGTGTGACCCCTTAGGGCAATATACGACCCCTTAAGACACTATGTGATGGACTAAGGGGTATGTTATTCACACTAGGATTTTATAAGGGATCATATGCAGTTCTAAGGGGTCACGCATGTGTTATAACACATTGTGTGACCCCTTAGGACCACATATGACCCCTTAGGACACTATGTGATCCTAAGGGGAATGTCATATGTACAGTAGGATGTTATAAGGGGTCATATGTGACCTACTAAGGGTTCACACATGTGTTAATGCATGTGTGACCCCTTAGGACAACATATGACCCCTTAAGACACTATGTGATGGACTAAGGGGTATGTCATTGACACTAGGATTTTATAAAGGGGTCACACATGTGTTATAACACATGTGTGACCCCTTAGGTGATCCTAAGGGGAATGCCATATGTACACTAGGATGTTATAAGGGGTCTTATGTGACCTACTAAGGGGTCACGCATGTGTTAATGCATGTGTGACCCCTTAGGACCACATACGACCCCTTAAGAAACTATGTGATGGACTAAGGGGTATGTCATTCACACTAGGATTTTATAAGGGGTCATATGTGGTTCTAAGGGGTCATGCATGTGTTATAACACATGTGTGACCCCTTAGGACCACATATGACCCCTTAGGACACTATGTGATCCTAAAGGGAATGTCATATGTACACTAGTATGTTATATGTGATCCTTTATGGTCCTAAGGGAACGTATAGTGTCATCAGGGGCATATGTGGTCTCAAGGGGTCATGTTGTGCGTGTAATAGGATGTGAAAATGGGTCACATTGTAGAGGATTTATTTTGTCTACTTTGTTTAAATTTGTTATCTAATTTTTCTAATGTTTTTTTAAATTAAAATTTATTAATTTTTCTAACATTTAATTTATTATATTTACGTGTGTGACATTTTTCTAATTTTTTTTTTGCTAATGTTTTTCTAAGTTTTGATTTACTACCTTAGTTTTCTATATTTTTCATAACAAATTTTTAAAATGTTAAAAAAAAAATACATATATACAGTTATGTAATTTTAAAAATAAATTGACACATTTCAGTCAAAACATTAAATTATGAAACATTTCTCTAAAATAATGAAAAACAATAAATTATCAAACATTTTTCTAAAATGCTGAAAAACAATAACTATATATAGTTATTTAATTAAAAAAATAAATTAACAAACAAATTATTTATTAATTTGATAAAAAAAGACATTATTAAACCAAACAAAGGGTTATTTTGTGCACCTGATATAATAAAGGTCAAAAACTAAAATATGAAAGATGCTAGTTGCTATAGACAAAGCTTGGTGATGTGATGCTAATGACTAGTTCGATCCAACCCCCACTAGACAGAAAAAGACAAGTTTGACAATGACTCTTTAACTGTCACATTCGCTATTTATAAAAGTTTGAAAAAAACCTAACCGAAAAAGGGTTCGAGTGAAGGGGGGGTTCGCTCGAACCCCTTAAAATAATAATATTATTGTGGGTTTGCTCGAACCAAAAAAGCCATCCGTGGTTCAAGCGAACCCACGAATGCAAGCCTGTTCACTCGAACTCGGAGGGGTAGTTCAAGCAAACAAGCCTATTTCGCTCAAACCCCTCAAAAAATAAACTTCCCACTTTCACCAAATTCCTTCATTGGCGAAAGTGGGAACTAGCTTTGTGAGTTCACCCATGGTGGAATATTTACCTGTCAGAGTAAATATATAAAGGAAGTGTTGAAAACATTTGTCATGGAGGATTGTAAACCAGTTGGCACTCCGATGGTGACAGGTTGTAAATTGTCTAAGCAAGATGATTCACCCTCTGTTGATGAAAAGGAATACATGTCCATGATCGGTAAATTGCATTATGTTGTTCATAGTAGGCTTGATATTGCACATGATGTTGGTTTATTTGCTAGTTTTCAAAAGGATCCCAAGGAGACTCACTTGCTAGCGGTGAAAAGGATATTTTGGTACTTGAAAGGCACAATAGACTATGGTTTATGGTATCCTTATAAAAATGATTTTTTTTTGGAAGTGTTTACTAATGCAGATTGGGCAGGCAATGTTCATGACCAGAAAAGCACTATTGGTGGAGCTTTTCATCTTGGAGGTAGATTGGTTTCTTGGACAAGTAAGAAGCAAACATGTGTATTACAATCAACAACAGGGGCAAAGTATGTTGTACCATCAATGAATTGCATGCAGGCAATCTGGATGAGACATGTATTAGAAGGTTTTAAACTTGATATGTCTGAACCGGTAACTATTTATTGTGACAATACAAGTGCTATTAATATTTCAAAAAATCCCATGTTACATGCAACGACAAAGCACATATAATTGAAATATCACTTTCTAAGGGAGAGAGTCCAGGAGAAGCAAGTTAGAATGGAGTATGTGACAAGTAAAGGGCAGCTTGCAAACATTTTCACAAAACCATTGCCGAAGACTACCTTTGAGTACCTCAGAGGTAAATTAGGGGTCATACCCAGGTATGTGCAGGATCATGGTGTGCCAAAACAGGCCCTTAAGTGGCAATGAAATTTCAGAAAATCAGAGTTATGCAACTTGACATGAAAATTTGAATAAGTTGTGAACATTATTTTTAAAATATGTAAGAAGAGAATATATATAAAATTGAATGTAGTTTCTAAGCTACTAGTTGTTTTTTGGAAAAAAAAAATCCTATTTGATGAAAATTTCAAATTTCAATGCAGTGGTACTAAAATTTCAGGAAAAAAATAAGAAGTAGACGTATGTATGACCACCCTAATCACAATCAAATCTTAATATTTTTTATAATATTTATAATATAAGTATTAGACTCATGTTCGGATGTGACACATTTTTTTTTAAATTTTTTTATAAATTAAATAATTTTTTATGAATTTTTTATTACAGCTTTTCAGAAATTCAGAAACTCCTACGTCTGACCACCTTAACTTGGTCAAAACCTTATGATTTTTTTTTTTAAATTTTTTTTCCCTATAGTAGACGAAGCATAGGATGTGACGCATGTTTTGGTTTCAAAAAATGTTATACCGTTTGAAATTTATGAGTATTTTTCAATCAGTATATCAATAAGGACTATTGTCAGAATTCAATTAGAAAATAAATAATAATTATTTATTAAAGTTGAAATAAGACAAGCCTTATATTGTTGGAAAGCTGGGAATGTCCTTAAAAAACCCTTTTTGTTTTATCAATTTTGGCTACAAAAAAAGTTGTCAGCCACCAGTGAGTGAGTGAGAGAGAGAGAGAGAGAGACCATATGACCCATAACGACACAATTTGGTGTCTTAAGGGGTCCTATGGTGTCGTTAGGGGTCATATGGTGTCTTAGGACACCATAGGACCCCTTTAGACACCAAATCATGTCGTTAGGGGTCATATGGTGTCCCATGAACCCTTATGACCTCTTAGAACACCATATGACCCCTAATGACACCATATTGGGTTGCTTTGGGTCATATTGTGTCCTAAGGGGTCATATTGTGGCCTATGACCCCTTAGGACACCATATGACCCCTAACAACATGATTTGATGTCTTAAGGGGTCCTATGGTGTCATTAGGGGTCATATGGTGTCCATAACGGGTCATATGGTGTCCCAAGACACCATATGACCCCTATGGACAACATAGGACCCATTAAGACACCAAATCATGTCGTTAGGGGTCATATGGTATCTTAAGGGGTCATATGGTGTCCCAATATTGTGTCCTATGACCCCGTAAGATACATTATGACCCTTAAAGACATGATTTGGTGTCTTAAGGGGTCCTATGGTGTCGTTAGGGGTCATATGGCATCCATAGGGGTCATATGGTGTCTTGGGACACCATAGGACCCCTTAAGACACCAAATCATGTCGTTAGGGGTCATATTGTGTCCTACGACCCCGTAAGACACAATATGACCCCTACCGACATGATTTGGTGTCTTAAGGGGTCCTATGATGTTGTTAGGGATCATATGGTTTCCATAGGGGTCATATGGTGTCTTGGGACACCATAGGACCCGTTAGGACACAATATGACCCCTTAGGACACAATATGACCCAAAGCGACCCAATATGGTGTCATTAGGGGTCATATGGTGTCCTAAGAGGTCATAAGGGTTCATGGGACACCATATGACCCCTAACGACACCATAGGACCCCTTAAGACACCAAATCATGTTGTTAGGGGTCATATTGTGTCCTACGACCCTATAAGACACAATATGACCCCTAATGACATGATTTGGTGTCTTAAGGGTTCTATGGTGTCGTTAGGGGTCATATGGTGTCTTGTGACACCATAGGACCCCTTAAGACACCAAATTGTGTCGTTAGGGTTCATATTGTGTCCTGAGGGATCGTAAGACACAATATGATCTCTAACGACATGATTTGGTGTCTTATGGGGTCCTATGGTGTTGTTAGGGGTCATATGGTGTCCATAGGGGTCATATGGTGTCCATAGGGGTCATATGGTGTCCATAGGGGTCATATGGTGTCTTGTGACACCATAGGACCCCTTAAGACACCAAATTGTGTCGCTAGGGGTCATATTGTGTCCTAAGGGGTCGTAGGACATAATATGACCCCTAACGACATGATTTGGTGTCTTAAGGGGTCCTATGGTGTCGTTACGGGTCATATGGTGTCCATAGGTGCCATATGGTGTCTTGTGACACCATAGGACCCCTTAAGACACCAAATTGTGTCATTAGGGGTCATATTGTGTCTTAAGGGGTCGTAAGACACAATATGACCCCTAAAGACATGATTTGGTGTCTTAAGGGGTCCTATGTTGTCGTTAGGGGTCATATGGTGTCCATAGGAGTCATATGGTGTCTTGTGACACCATAGGACCCCTTAAGACACCAAATTGTGTCGTTAGGGGTCATATTGTGTCCTAAGGGGTCGTAAGACATAATATGACCCCTAACGACATGATTTGGTGTCTTCAAGGGTCCTATGGTGTCATTAAGGGTCATATGGTGTCCATAGGGGTCATATGGTGTCTTGGGACACCATAGGACCCCTTCGGACACAATATGACCCCTTAGGACACAATATGACCCAAAGCAACCCGATATGGTGTCATTAGGGGTCATATGGTGTCTTAAGAGGTCATAAGGGTTCATGGGACACTAGATGACCCCTTAGGACACCATATGACCCCTAACGACATGATTTGGTGTCTTAAGGGGTCCTATGGTGTTGTTAGGGGTCATATGGTGTCCATAGGGGTCATATGGTGTCTTGGGACACCATACGACCCCTTAGGACACAATATGACCCAAAGCGACTCAATATGGTGTCATTAGGGGTCATATGGTGTCTTAAGAGGTCATAAGGGTTCATGGGATACCATATGACCCCTAACGACACCATAGGACCCCTTAAGACACCAAATCATGTCATTAGGGGTCATATTATGTCTTACAGGGTCATAGGACACAATATTGGGACACCATATGACCCCTTAGGACACCATATGACCCCTAACGACATGATAAAGTGTCTCAAGGGGTCTTATGTTGTCCATAGGGGTCATATGGTGTTTTGGGACACCATACAACCTGTTATGACATCGTTATGGACACCATATGACCCCTAACGACACCATAGGACCCCTTAAGACACCAAATCATGTCTTTAGGGGTCGTATGGTGTCCTAAGGGGTCATAGGCCACAATATGACCCCTTATGACACAATATGACCCAAAGCGACCCAATATGGTGTCATTAGGGGTCATATGGTGTCCTAAAAGGTCATAAGGGTTCATGGGACACCATATGACCCCTTAGGACACCATATGACCCCTAATGACATGATTATAGTGTCTTAAGGGGTCCTATGGTGTCCCAAGACACCATATGACCCCTAATGACACCATAGGACCCCCCCTCTCTCTCTCTCCTTCCTTCTCTCTCTCTTCTTCCTTCTCTCTCTCTCTCTCCCTCCATCCGTCTCCTCCTCTCTCTCTCTCTCCTCCTCTCTCTCTCTCTCTTTCTCTCTCTCTCTTCCTCCTCTCTCTCTCTCTCTCCTCTCTCTCTCTTTCTCCCTCTCTCCCTCTCCTCCTCTCTCTCTCTCTCTCTCTCTCTCTCTCTCTCTCCCTCTCCTCTCTCTCTCTCTCTAAAACATGACTAATAAAATCTGATATCTGATTTAATTAGATATCATATTTCTGCCATGTGGTAGTTTACTAAATAAATGGCGGCAACAGGAAATTTTTTGGGGACCACAAATTTTTGTACTAAAATCGGATATCAGATATCTGATTTTAGTACAAAAAACTAAGAAAAAAAGGGTTTGTGGGCCATTCTGTAGATTCCAACGGCCCACAGTCTGCATATTATATTTTCTATCAAGGATCACAGGTTTTCAAACAGCTAGAGACAAGTTTGTGCTTTTGGGAGATTCTTAAAGTGAAAACTTACATTGTCAATCACGAAGGAGCATATGTGTGGAGGGAAATGGGGAGTAGTAGTCATCGGAAGTCTAAACGCAAAAGAAAACTTTCAAATGACCAAATTGAAGTGTATAGAGAAAGAGATAGAGAATGCCATAGAAGGAGAAGACAAGGTATGTTAAATATTGCTAATGTTACTTCAACTGAAGAGGAAATTGAATTTGAAAATGTGCCATAAGTTATTGAAAATGAAAATGTAGATTTTGAAAGTGAAAATATTGAAAATTTTGAAAATGTTGAAAGTGATAATGAAAATGCTCAACATGTGGAAAATATTGACATAGGAGGTGAAAATGTGGAAAAATTTAACGTTGAAGGTGGAATTTCTCAACCAAGTGAACCATATGTAACACCTAATTACTTTAGAAATGAAGACCCTCTCATGGATGAAAGACAAATTCCAAATCCAAGACCTTCAAGAACCCCAAAATGGTTATTTGAAATCGATGAGAACATTATTGTGAATCTTGAAGGCAAGAGGTCAACAAGAACCATTTGGTTGTTGGCTACACAAATTTTCAACCAAAATTTTAGCAATAAGACATTGACTGAGCAATGCCAACTCTTTGTTCAATTGCTAAAGATGATAAAGATGAGACCATTGCTCAACAAATTGAAGATTCATATGAACAAGAAGATGGAGAAAATTCTATTATTGCAAAAAATCTATTTGATGCTCTCAATTCTATTGGAAAGAATACCAAAGAAAGAGATAAGAGAGCCGCTCGAAGAGTGATTACAACCTGCTTAGTAAGCCATCAATTGAGGAAGGCTCATCAAATGAGACAAACTTGTGTTGATTTTAACATAAACCGTAAAACTTTGGATAGAGCACTTGCATGAAGACAAAGACTTGACGATCCACTTCAACAAGATACATGGGAATTTGGTGGGAGGCTTCCACGTGTTGATAGAAAGTTGACTAACAATATGAAGGAAGAGATTCAACAATTTTGGGACTCTAATTCTAGAGTGTCACCCAATGTAAAGGACGTTTTGAAATTAAGAATCAGCAACCGAGACCGCACACTGCATCCCAAACATTTCTTGGAATCAAGCCAAACAATGTTGTAATTTTTTTTTTGTGAATTACATCCAACTTTGCAAATATCGCAAAGGGCCTTTGAATCTTTGAAGCTATTTTATTGTGTTCCTCTTAAGATCGGCAATACCTATTGTTGCAAGTACCATGTGGAGTTTTCAATGTACCATGAACTTTTATGTCATATTTGTTCTACGATGCATACTAATGAGATGTTGTAGGAGTGTGGTGCAATGCTATTTCTGAGATCATCAAGAGACTTGCAAGATCTATTTTTATGCTTTGGAGCTGATGGCTGCTATTTCTATAGAAATGATTGTTTGAATGAGAAGTGCTCAGAATGTAGTGGGTTGTCAAAGTTTGTTTCATGTTTTCATGAGGGCAGTGAACACGAGTTTGGAAATAATTATGTTGAGAAAAAAAGATACGAGACAGTGAAATATAATTTGAAGAGTGGGGGTGAAGGTTCTAGATGCGAATTAGTCTCAAGAGAAGTGAGTATTGCTGATTTTATTTTGGATTTTAAGGAAAATCTTTTCTACAAGTATGCAAGGCACACCCATAGGTCTCCGTGGTTGGATCAATAGTTCAGGATATGTAAGAACTCTTTCCCGATTGGCACTATTGTATCGGTGGTTGATTTTGCAGAGAACTATACATTGCAACCATAGAATGAGGTACAGTCTCAGTACTACAATTCAGTCCAGATTGCTATTTTTGTTCACATTACATATAGACATGCTCCTGATAGTACAGAAGAGGACAGGAAGATAATCAGGGAGTATCATTTTTATATGAGTGATGATAGATCACACTCCTCCGAGTATGTGCAACATTCTTTCGAGAATTTTTATGAGTTCTTGCTTGAGAAAGATATTGCAATTGACCGACAGATAATATGGTCAGATAACTGTACGAGTCAATTCAAGAATGCCTGTATGTTTTATTGGTTGAGTAGAATGCATGTGGAGAGGTGTAAACCTCATATTTTGTGTTTTTTTGAGGCAGGGCATGGGAAGGGAGAGCATGATGGAGTAGGTGCATGTTTGAAGAGAGCTCTAGTTAAGGAGCAATTGAGGATTTCAAGTGCAAATTTCTTTGATGCACGTTCTATTGTTGATTGGTGTAGTTCAACATTGTCACATGGAGGTACTCTTGATTCAGGAGTGAGCAGATTCTTTTGGTTGGTTGAGGAGGGAACAGTGGGAGATAGATTGGATTGTCAAACAATTAAAGATTCTTCAAAAATGCATTCATTTCTCAGCTCAGATGCAAGTACATGGACCATTTGGACACGAGCATTGGCTTGTTTTTATCAGAGTTGTGTTTGGTGTGATTGGGATCAGTGCGAGCCAAGTGAGTGGGTTGATATGTGGGTTCCCCACTATCTAACTCCTTTATCTCAAACAATATCCTTGTCAAACGATGACATGGAAAGTTCACTTGAGTATGATCGTCTATCAAATCTTGTACAACCAGGACATGTTTTTGCAGTTGTTGCACCACAAGGGAATGAAGAGAGATCAAAATATTGGTTGGCACGATGTGTATAGGGAAAACAAAAGCTAACATAACCAGTGACAGATGATGACGGGTTCACATATCCTATAGGTTTAGCTGTTGTTGTGGGAACTTGGTTACGAACATACATGATTAGAAAGAATGGCATACCTGCATTTGAAGACTATGAGAGACACAAAACCATTATAATGTATTCACATCTTATTATAGCTACAAATGTCAAGTTGTTGAAGCATCAAGCAAAACCGAAGACCAAAGAGCTATGGACATTGACTATTGCTGATCATGAAGCAATACTGGATACTCTTAAACAAAGAGATGACCCTTCAGGCACACTTGAGTAGTAGGTCTTTAATGGTGCCTTATTTTTTTTATCATGCATTTCATTTCTAACAATGATCATTAAACCTTAATGATCAAGTTTGTTACATGTATATTACGAATGTGTTGAAAATGCAGGTCTATTGATGATCATTTTTTTTTGGTAACACGATTTTTGCATGCACATAGCGGGTACACGATATAATCAGAAGGGGCGTATTTTTGCAACATGACTTATTATCATGCATTTGATGAGCTTTACAATTTTTATTATTAGAGAACACTATATGACAATTTTTGATTATATAATTATCGCAAAACCTTTATGCTCATGCAGGTCTTTATTGATGATATACAATAGTACATCACATTATGATTTTTGATGATATACAAGTTCATGCTAGATCATTCGCCATTAACAAGACCCTCTCTTGGTGATGGTACATATTCTTTTGTGCATTAATGAGATAAAATTTTGTGCATAAACATTAAGTCAATTGAATGTATTGCTATTTAGAAATGACCATATCTACCATCGTCTTCAACCATGCAAAGAAATGCAGTGAGAAGGGCTTTAATCAACATGCATCTTTCTTCAAAGTTATGCTTGTATACTTTGCAGAGAAACTGGTAAGTTTCGTAATTATACAATCTTGTGCGTCTTAAAAATGTTTGAAATGATCTATTTATAATTTGCCAAATTAATTTGTATTAAGTGTTATAATTTGTTTCTTGTAGCACATTCATTCCACATAAAAAGGTTACTTTTGGTCTTCATTTATATATAGGCATTGTTGTACGCAAGCTTTTCTCTTAGGACATGAGGATGTCTGATGTAGATGAAGTGGGATGTTGTATTTGTATATGGATGTGAATTGATGTAACATTTTTATGATGATATACAATGTCCATGAGCAAATTGGTTTAGTTATATTGATGATAATGTCCATGTATCTGTACATGAGTACATTGGTGTAGTTGTATTGATAATGAAAAAAAAATCCGTGTTTGCATATCCCTTCATGGATGTCACATGCAAGTGTAATGGTAATTATGTGTATACAATACATGGAAATATTCAAGATTATTATGTGTCTATAGTGTAATGCTTGTTTATATATAATTTTAGCGCTCAAGGGACGACGTCGGTAGGGTATGACCCTGAGAATTCGATCGAGTGGGGGGGGGGGGGAATAGGACCATGCATAGGGTAATAATGCCTAACTGGACATGTCGGAGCCGATGGTTCATCATCGAGACAAGCAGAACGAGAAATCAGCCACGCGACAACATTCCATTGAGTGAGACTGATGATTTTTTTGCCAACCAAAAAATTGCTACCTTGATAAAACCGTAGGGCAACTTGAAAAACCGAGATAGGCTTTTGTAGGGATCCCACTCATGGCCCTGTAGGTTCAAACAGATCATTCACAGGTGACACAGATTCTGAGTTAGTGCCTATGAAATTTTGACAATTTTGAGAACTTAGGGTGCTCAAGGGACGACGCCAGTAGGGTATGACCCCAAGCGTTCGATCGAGTGGGGGGGCAAAATAGGAGCATGCGTAGGGTAATAATGCCTAATTGGACATGTCAGAGAAGACGGTCCATCATCGCGATGAGCAGAACGAGAAATCGGCCACGCGACAACATTCCATTGAGTGAGACTGACGTTTTTTTGCCAACAGAAAAATTGCTGCCCTAATAAAACCGTAGGGCAACTTGAAAAACCAAGATAGGCTTTTGTAGGGACCCCTCTCATGGCCCTGTAGGTTCAAATAGATTGTTTGCAGGTGCCACGGATTCTGAGTTA